>NC_071100.1:30690000-30702500 GCF_024256425.1 Clarias gariepinus
CTATAAGCTTTTCAGTTTTATTCTTCATATGTTTTTTTTTTTTTTTTTTAAATAATAAAAAAAAAACATTTTAATTGGTCAAATAGGCCTTCGTTCAACCCAGTTTTCACATCCAGGCATACTGGTATGAGAATGGCTGATCAAGCCTGATTTATAAAGCTAAGCAGGCTTGTCCCTGGTTAGTGCTTGGATGGGAGACTCCCTGGTTCTATAAGCTTTTCAGTTTTATTCTTCATGTTTTTTTTTTTTTTTTTTTAAATAATAATAAAAAAAAATTTTAATTGGTCAAATAGGCCTTCGTTCAACCCAGTTTTCACATCCAGGCATACTGGTATGAGAATGGCTGATCAAGCCTGATTTATAAAGCTAAGCAGGCTTGTCCCTGGTTAGTGCTTGGATGGGAGACTCCCTGGTTCTATAAGCTTTTCAGTTTTATTCTTCATATGTTTTTTTTTTTTTTTTTTTAAATAATAAAAAAAAAACATTTTAATTGGTCAAATAGGCCTTCGTTCAACCCAGTTTTCACATCCAGGCATACTGGTATGAGAATGGCTGATCAAGCCTGATTTATAAAGCTAAGCAGGCTTGGCCCTGGTTAGTGCTTGGATGGGAGACTCCTTGGTTCTATAGGCTTTTCAGTTTTATTCCTCATATAGTTTTTTTTTTTTTTTTTTAAATTTTGTAAATAATTAAAAAAAAATTTTTTATTTGGTCAAATAGGCCTTCGTTCAACCCAGTTTTCACATCCAGGCATACTGGTATGAGAATGGCTGATCAAGCCTGATTTATAAAGCTAAGCAGGCTTGGCCCTGGTTAGTGCTTGGATGGGAAACTCCCAGGTTCTATAAGCTTTTCAGTTTTATTCTTCATATGTTTTTTTTTTTTTTTTTTTTAATAATAAAAAAAAAAACATTTTAATTGGTCAAATAGGCCTTCGTTCAACCCAGTTTTCACATCCAGGCATACTGGTATGAGAATGGCTGATCAAGCCTGATTTATAAAGCTAAGCAGGCTTGGCCCTGGTTAGTGCTTGGATGGGAGACTCCCTGGATCTATAAGCTCTTCAGTTTTATTCCTCATATAGTTTTTTTTATTTTTTTTTATTTTGTAAATAATAAAAAAAAAAAAAATTTAATTGGTCAAATAGGCCTTCGTTCAACCCAGTTTTCACATCCAGGCATACTGGTATGAGAATGGCTGATCAAGCCTGATTTATAAAGCTAAGCAGGCTTGGCCCTGGTTAGTGCTTGGATGGGAAACTTCCAGGTTCTATAAGCTTTTCAGTTTTATTCTTCATATGTTTTTTTTTTTTTTTTTTTTTTTTTAATAATAAAAAAAAAACATTTTAATTGGTCAAATAGGCCTTCGTTCAACCCAGTTTTCACATCCAGGCATACTGGTATGAGAATGGCTGATCAAGCCTGATTTATAAAGCTAAGCAGGCTTGGCCCTGGTTAGTGCTTGGATGGGAGACTCCCTGGTTCTATAGGCTTTTCAGTTTTATTCCTCACATAGTTTTTTTTTTTTTTTTTAATTTTGTGAATAATTAAAAAAAAAAAAATTTTAATTGGTCAAATAGGCCTTCGTTCAACCCAGTTTTCACATCCAGGCATACTGGTATGAGAATGGCTGATCAAGCCTGATTTATAAAGCTAAGCAGGCTTGGCCCTGGTTAGTGCTTGGATGGGAGACTCCTTGGTTCTATAAGCTTTTCAGTTTTATTCCTCATATAGTTTTTTTTTTTTTTTTAATTTTGTAAATAATAAAAAAAAAAAATTTTAATTGGTCAAATAGGCCTTCGTTCAACCCAGTTTTCACATCCAGGCATACTGGTATGAGAATGGCTGATCAAGCCTGATTTATAAAGCTAAGCAGGCTTGTCCCTGGTTAGTGCTTGGATGGGAGACTCCCTGGTTCTATAAGCTTTTCAGTTTTATTCCTCATATAGTTTTTTTTTTTTTTTTTAAATTTTGTAAATAACAAAAAAAAAAAAATTTAATTGGTCAAATAGGCCTTCGTTCAACCCAGTTTTCACATCCAGGCATACTGGTATGAGAATGGCTGATCAAGCCTGATTTATAAAGCTAAGCAGGCTTGTCCCTGGTTAGTGCTTGGATGGGAGACTCCCTGGTTCTATAAGCTTTTCAGTTTTATTCTTCAAATGTTTTTTTTTTTTTTTTAAATAATAAAAAAAAAACATTTTAATTGGTCAAATAGGCCTTCGTTCAACCCAGTTTTCACATCCAGGCATACTGGTATGAGAATGGCTGATCAAGCCTGATTTATAAAGCTAAGCAGGCTTGGCCCTGGTTAGTGCTTGGATGGGAAACTCCCTGGTTCTATAAGCTTTTCAGTTTTATTCTTCATATGTTTTTTTTTTTTTTTTTTTTTTTAAATAATAAAAAAAACATTTTAATTGGTCAAATAGGCCTTCGTTCAACCCAGTTTTCACATCCAGGCATACTGGTATGAGAATGGCTGATCAAGCCTGATTTATAAAGCTAAGCAGGCTTGTCCTTGGTTAGTGCTTGGATGGGAGACTCCCTGGTTCTATAAGCTTTTCAGTTTTATTCTTCATATGTTTTTTTTTTTTCTCTTAAATAATAAAATAAAAACATTTTAATTGGTCAAATAGGCCTTCGTTCAACCCAGTTTTCACATCCAGGCATACTGGTATGAGAATGGCTGATCAAGCCTGATTTATAAAGCTAAGCAGGCTTGGCCCTGGTTAGTGCTTGGATGGGAGACTCCCTGGTTCTATAGGCTTTTCAGTTTTATTCCTCACATAGATTTTTTTTTTTTTTTTTTAATATTGTGAATAATTAAAAAAAAAAAAATTTTAATTGGTCAAATAGGCCTTCGTTCAACCCAGTTTTTACATCCAGGC
Organism: Clarias gariepinus; assembly: GCF_024256425.1. Taxonomy (NCBI): domain Eukaryota; kingdom Metazoa; phylum Chordata; class Actinopteri; order Siluriformes; family Clariidae; genus Clarias; species Clarias gariepinus. Next base: position 30,692,888 of record NC_071100.1, read on the forward strand.
ATACTGGTATGAGAATGGCAGATCAAGCCTGATTTATAAAACTAAGCAGGCTTGGCCCTGGTTAGTGCTTGGATGGGAGACTCCCTGGTTCTATAAGCTTTTCAGTTTTATTCCTCATATAGTTTTTTTTTTTTTTTTAATTTGTAAATAATAAAAAAAAAAATTTTTAATTGGTCAAATAGGCCTTCGTTCAACCCAGTTTTCACATCCAGGCATACTTGTATGAGAATGGCTGATCAAGCCTGATTTATAAAGCTAAGCAGGCTTGTCCCTGGTTAGTGCTTGGATGGGAGACTCCCTGGTTCTATAAGCTTTTCAGTTTTATTCTTCATATGTTTTTTTTTTTTTTTTTTTAAATAATAAAAAAAAAACATTTTAATTGGTCAAATAGGCCTTCGTTCAACCCAGTTTTCACATCCAGGCATACTGGTATGAGAATGGCTGATCAAGCCTGATTTATAAAGCTAAGCAGGCTTGTCCCTGGTTAGTGCTTGGATGGGAGACTCCCTGGTTCTATAAGCTTTTCAGTTTTATTCTTCATGTTTTTTTTTTTTTTTTTTTAAATAATAATAAAAAAAAATTTTAATTGGTCAAATAGGCCTTCGTTCAACCCAGTTTTCACATCCAGGCATACTGGTATGAGAATGGCTGATCAAGCCTGATTTATAAAGCTAAGCAGGCTTGTCCCTGGTTAGTGCTTGGATGGGAGACTCCCTGGTTCTATAAGCTTTTCAGTTTTATTCTTCATATGTTTTTTTTTTTTTTTTTTTAAATAATAAAAAAAAAACATTTTAATTGGTCAAATAGGCCTTCGTTCAACCCAGTTTTCACATCCAGGCATACTGGTATGAGAATGGCTGATCAAGCCTGATTTATAAAGCTAAGCAGGCTTGGCCCTGGTTAGTGCTTGGATGGGAGACTCCTTGGTTCTATAGGCTTTTCAGTTTTATTCCTCATATAGTTTTTTTTTTTTTTTTTTAAATTTTGTAAATAATTAAAAAAAAATTTTTTATTTGGTCAAATAGGCCTTCGTTCAACCCAGTTTTCACATCCAGGCATACTGGTATGAGAATGGCTGATCAAGCCTGATTTATAAAGCTAAGCAGGCTTGGCCCTGGTTAGTGCTTGGATGGGAAACTCCCAGGTTCTATAAGCTTTTCAGTTTTATTCTTCATATGTTTTTTTTTTTTTTTTTTTTAATAATAAAAAAAAAAACATTTTAATTGGTCAAATAGGCCTTCGTTCAACCCAGTTTTCACATCCAGGCATACTGGTATGAGAATGGCTGATCAAGCCTGATTTATAAAGCTAAGCAGGCTTGGCCCTGGTTAGTGCTTGGATGGGAGACTCCCTGGATCTATAAGCTCTTCAGTTTTATTCCTCATATAGTTTTTTTTATTTTTTTTTATTTTGTAAATAATAAAAAAAAAAAAAATTTAATTGGTCAAATAGGCCTTCGTTCAACCCAGTTTTCACATCCAGGCATACTGGTATGAGAATGGCTGATCAAGCCTGATTTATAAAGCTAAGCAGGCTTGGCCCTGGTTAGTGCTTGGATGGGAAACTTCCAGGTTCTATAAGCTTTTCAGTTTTATTCTTCATATGTTTTTTTTTTTTTTTTTTTTTTTTTAATAATAAAAAAAAAACATTTTAATTGGTCAAATAGGCCTTCGTTCAACCCAGTTTTCACATCCAGGCATACTGGTATGAGAATGGCTGATCAAGCCTGATTTATAAAGCTAAGCAGGCTTGGCCCTGGTTAGTGCTTGGATGGGAGACTCCCTGGTTCTATAGGCTTTTCAGTTTTATTCCTCACATAGTTTTTTTTTTTTTTTTTAATTTTGTGAATAATTAAAAAAAAAAAAATTTTAATTGGTCAAATAGGCCTTCGTTCAACCCAGTTTTCACATCCAGGCATACTGGTATGAGAATGGCTGATCAAGCCTGATTTATAAAGCTAAGCAGGCTTGGCCCTGGTTAGTGCTTGGATGGGAGACTCCTTGGTTCTATAAGCTTTTCAGTTTTATTCCTCATATAGTTTTTTTTTTTTTTTTAATTTTGTAAATAATAAAAAAAAAAAATTTTAATTGGTCAAATAGGCCTTCGTTCAACCCAGTTTTCACATCCAGGCATACTGGTATGAGAATGGCTGATCAAGCCTGATTTATAAAGCTAAGCAGGCTTGTCCCTGGTTAGTGCTTGGATGGGAGACTCCCTGGTTCTATAAGCTTTTCAGTTTTATTCCTCATATAGTTTTTTTTTTTTTTTTTAAATTTTGTAAATAACAAAAAAAAAAAAATTTAATTGGTCAAATAGGCCTTCGTTCAACCCAGTTTTCACATCCAGGCATACTGGTATGAGAATGGCTGATCAAGCCTGATTTATAAAGCTAAGCAGGCTTGTCCCTGGTTAGTGCTTGGATGGGAGACTCCCTGGTTCTATAAGCTTTTCAGTTTTATTCTTCAAATGTTTTTTTTTTTTTTTTAAATAATAAAAAAAAAACATTTTAATTGGTCAAATAAGCCTTCGTTCAACCCAGTTTTCACATCCAGGCATACTGGTATGAGAATGGCTGATCAAGCCTGATTTATAAAGCTAAGCAGGCTTGGCCCTGGTTAGTGCTTGGATGGGAAACTCCCTGGTTCTATAAGCTTTTCAGTTTTATTCTTCATATGTTTTTTTTTTTTTTTTTTTTTTTAAATAATAAAAAAAACATTTTAATTGGTCAAATAGGCCTTCGTTCAACCCAGTTTTCACATCCAGGCATACTGGTATGAGAATGGCTGATCAAGCCTGATTTATAAAGCTAAGCAGGCTTGGCCCTGGTTAGTGCTTGGATGGGAGACTCCCTGGTTCTATAGGCTTTTCAGTTTTATTCCTCATATAGTTTTTTTTTTTTTTTTTTTTTTTTTTTTTTAATTTTGTAAATAATTAAAAAAATTTTTTTTATTTGGTCAAATAGGCCTTCATTCAACCCAGTTTTCACATCCAGGCATACTGGTATGAGAATGGCTGATCAAGCCTGATTTATAAAGCTAAGCAGGCTTGTCCTTGGTTAGTGCTTGGATGGGAGACTCCCTGGTTCTATAAGCTTTTCAGTTTTATTCTTCATATGTTTTTTTTTTTTTTTCTTAAATAATAAAATAAAAACATTTTAATTGGTCAAATAGGCCTTCGTTCAACCCAGTTTTCACATCCAGGCATACTGGTATGAGAATGGCTGATCAAGCCTGATTTATAAAGCTAAGCAGGCTTGGCCCTGGTTAGTGCTTGGATGGGAGACTCCCTGGTTCTATAGGCTTTTCAGTTTTATTCCTCACATAGATTTTTTTTTTTTTTTTTTAATTTTGTGAATAATTAAAAAAAAAAAAAATTTAATTGGTCAAATAGGCCTTCGTTCAACCCAGTTTTTACATCCAGGCATACTGGTATGAGAATGGCAGATCAAGCCTGATTTATAAAGCTAAGCAGGCTTGGCCCTGGTTAGTGCTTGGATGGGAGACTCCCTGGTTCTATAAGCTTTTCAGTTTTATTCTTCATATGTTTTTTTTTTTTTTTTTTAAATAATAAAAAAAAAACATTTTAATTGGTCAAATAGGCCTTCGTTCAACCCAGTTTTCACATCCAGGCATACTGGTATGAGAATGGCTGATCAAGCCTGATTTATAAAGCTAAGCAGGCTTGTCCCTGGTTAGTGCTTGGATGGGAGACTCCCTGGTTCTATAAGCTTTTCAGTTTTATTCTTCAAATGTTTTTTTTTTTTTTTTAAATAATAAAAAAAAAACATTTTAATTGGTCAAATAGGCCTTCGTTCAACCCAGTTTTCACATCCAGGCATACTGGTATGAGAATGGCTGATCAAGCCTGATTTATAAAGCTAAGCAGGCTTGGCCCTGGTTAGTGCTTGGATGGGAAACTCCCTGGTTCTATAAGCTTTTCAGTTTTATTCTTCATATGTTTTTTTTTTTTTTTTTTTTTTTAAATAATAAAAAAAACATTTTAATTGGTCAAATAGGCCTTCGTTCAACCCAGTTTTCACATCCAGGCATACTGGTATGAGAATGGCTGATCAAGCCTGATTTATAAAGCTAAGCAGGCTTGGCCCTGGTTAGTGCTTGGATGGGAGACTCCCTGGTTCTATAGGCTTTTCAGTTTTATTCCTCATATAGTTTTTTTTTTTTTTTTTTTAATTTTGTAAATAATTTAAAAAAAATTTTTTATTTGGTCAAATAGGCCTTCATTCAACCCAGTTTTCACATCCAGGCATACTGGTATGAGAATGGCTGATCAAGCCTGATTTATAAAGCTAAGCAGGCTTGTCCTTGGTTAGTGCTTGGATGGGAGACTCCCTGGTTCTATAAGCTTTTCAGTTTTATTCTTCATATGTTTTTTTTTTTTTTTCTTAAATAATAAAATAAAAACATTTTAATTGGTCAAATAGGCCTTCGTTCAACCCAGTTTTCACATCCAGGCATACTGGTATGAGAATGGCTGATCAAGCCTGATTTATAAAGCTAAGCAGGCTTGGCCCTGGTTAGTGCTTGGATGGGAGACTCCCTGGTTCTATAGGCTTTTCAGTTTTATTCCTCACATAGATTTTTTTTTTTTTTTTTTAATTTTGTGAATAATTAAAAAAAAAAAAAATTTAATTGGTCAAATAGGCCTTCGTTCAACCCAGTTTTTACATCCAGGCATACTGGTATGAGAATGGCAGATCAAGCCTGATTTATAAAGCTAAGCAGGCTTGGCCCTGGTTAGTGCTTGGATGGGAGACTCCCTGGTTCTATAAGCTTTTCAGTTTTATTCCTCATATAGTTTTTTTTTTTTTTTTAATTTGTAAATAATAAAAAAAAAAATTTTTAATTGGTCAAATAGGCCTTCGTTCAACCCAGTTTACACATCCAGGCATACTTGTATGAGAATGGCTGATCAAGCCTGATTTATAAAGCTAAGCAGGCTTGTCCCTGGTTAGTGCTTGGATGGGAGACTCCCTGGTTCTATAAGCTTTTCAGTTTTATTCTTCATATGTTTTTTTTTTTTTTTTTTAAATAATAAAAAAAAAACATTTTAATTGGTCAAATAGGCCTTCGTTCAACCCAGTTTTCACATTCAGGCATACTGGTATGAGAATGGCTGATCAAGCCTGATTTATAAAGCTAAGCAGGCTTGTCCCTGGTTAGTGCTTGGATGGGAGACTCCCTGGTTCTATAAGCTTTTCAGTTTTATTCTTCATATGTTTTTTTTTTTTTTTTTTTAAATAATAAAAAAAAAACATTTTAATTGGTCAAATAGGCCTTCGTTCAACCCAGTTTTCACATCCAGGCATACTGGTATGAGAATGGCTGATCAAGCCTGATTTATAAAGCTAAGCAGGCTTGTCCCTGGTTAGTGCTTGGATGGGAGACTCCCTGGTTCTATAAGCTTTTCAGTTTTATTCTTCATATGTTTTTTTTTTTTTTTTTTTAAATAATAAAAAAAAAAAATTTTAATTGGTCAAATAGGCCTTCGTTCAACCCAGTTTTCACATCCAGGCATACTGGTATGAGAATGGCTGATCAAGCCTGATTTATAAAGCTAAGCAGGCTTGTCCCTGGTTAGTGCTTGGATGGGAGACTCCCTGGTTCTATAAGCTTTTCAGTTTTATTCTTCATATGTTTTTTTTTTTTTTTTTTTAAATAATAAAAAAAAAACATTTTAATTGGTCAAATAGGCCTTCGTTCAAACCAGTTTTCACATCCAGGCATACTGGTATGAGAATGGCTGATCAAGCCTGATTTATAAAGCTAAGCAGGCTTGGCCCTGGTTAGTGCTTGGATGGCAGACTCCCTGGTTCTATAGGCTTTTCAGTTTTATTCCTCATATAGTTTTTTTTTTTTTTTTTTAAATTTTGTAAATAATTTAAAAAAATTTTTTTATTTGGTCAAATAGGCCTTCGTTCAACCCAGTTTTCACATCCAGGCATACTGGTATGAGAATGGCTGATCAAGCCTGATTTATAAAGCTAAGCAGGCTTGGCCCTGGTTAGTGCTTGGTTGGGAAACTCCCAGGTTCTATAAGCTTTTCAGTTTTATTCTTCATATGTTTTTTTTTTTTTTTTTTTTAATAATAAAAAAAAAAACATTTTAATTGGTCAAATAGGCCTTCGTTCAACCCAGTTTTCACATCCAGGCATACTGGTATGAGAATGGCTGATCAAGCCTGATTTATAAAGCTAAGCAGGCTTGGCCCTGGTTAGTGCTTGGATGGGAGACTCCCTGGATCTATAAGCTCTTCAGTTTTATTCCTCATATAGTTTTTTTTATTTTTTTTTATTTTGTAAATAATAAAAAAAAAAAAAATTTAATTGGTCAAATAGGCCTTCGTTCAACCCAGTTTTCACATCCAGGCATACTGGTATGAGAAAGGCTGATCAAGCCTGATTTATAAAGCTAAGCAGGCTTGGCCCTGGTTAGTGCTTGGATGGGAGACTCCCTGGTTCTATAAGCTTTTCAGTTTTATTCCTCATATGTTTTTTTTTTTTTTTTTTTTTTTTTAAATAATAAAAAAAAAAACATTTTAATTGGTCAAATAGGCCTTCGTTCAACCCAGTTTTCACATCCAGGCATACTGGTATGAGAATGGCTGATCAAGCCTGATTTATAAAGCTAAGCAGGCTTGGCCCTGGTTAGTGCTTGGATGGGAAACTCCCAGGTTCTATAAGCTTTTCAGTTTTATTCTTCATATGTTTTTTTTTTTTTTTTTTTTTTTTTAAATAATAAAAAAAAAACATTTTAATTGGTCAAATAGGCCTTCGTTCAACCCAGTTTTCACATCCAGGCATACTGGTATGAGAATGGCTGATCAAGCCTGATTTATAAAGCTAAGCAGGCTTGGCCCTGGTTAGTGCTTGGATGGGAGACTCCCTGGTTCTATAGACTTTTCAGTTTTATTCCTCACATAGTTTTTTTTTTTTTTTTTAATTTTGTGAATAATTAAAAAAAAAAAAATTTTAATTGGTCAAATAGGCCTTCGTTCAACCCAGTTTTCACATCCAGGCATACTGGTATGAGAATGGCTGATCAAGCCTGATTTATAAAGCTAAGCAGGCTTGGCCCTGGTTAGTGCTTGGATGGGAGACTCCTTGGTTCTATAAGCTTTTCAGTTTTATTCCTCATATAGTTTTTTTTTTTTTTTTAATTTTGTAAATAATAAAAAAAAAAATTTTTAATTGGTCAAATAGGCCTTCGTTCAACCCAGTTTTCACATCCAGGCATACTGGTATGAGAATGGCTGATCAAGCCTGATTTATAAAGCTAAGCAGGCTTGTCCCTGGTTAGTGCTTGGATGGGAGACTCCCTGGTTCTATAAGCTTTTCAGTTTTATTCCTCATATAGTTTTTTTTTTTTTTTTTTAAATTTTGTAAATAATAATAAAAAAAAAATTTAATTGGTCAAATAGGCCTTCGTTCAACCCAGTTTTCACATCCAGGCATACTGGTATGAGAATGGCTGATCAAGCCTGATTTATAAAGCTAAGCAGGCTTGTCCCTGGTTAGTGCTTGGATGGGAGACTCCCTGGTTCTATAAGCTTTTCAGTTTTATTCTTCAAATGTTTTTTTTTTTTTTTTAAATAATAAAAAAAAAAAAATTTTAATTGGTCAAATAGGCCTTCGTTCAACCCAGTTTTCACATCCAGGCATACTGGTATGAGAATGGCTGATCAAGCCTGATTTATAAAGCTAAGCAGGCTTGGCCCTGGTTAGTGCTTGGATGGGAGACTCCCTGGTTCTATAAGCTTTTCAGTTTTATTCCTCATATAGTTTTTTTTTTTTTTTTTTAAATTTTGTAAATAATTTAAAAAAAAAATTTTATTTGGTCAAATAGGCCTTCGTTCAACCCAGTTTTCACATCCAGGCATACTGGTATGAGAATGGCTGATCAAGCCTGATTTATAAAGCTAAGCAGGCTTGGCCCTGGTTAGTGCTTGGATGGGAAACTCCCAGGTTCTATAAGCTTTTCAGTTTTATTCTTCATATGTTTTTTTTTTTTTTTTTTTTAATAATAAAAAAAAAAACATTTTAATTGGTCAAATAGGCCTTCGTTCAACCCAGTTTTCACATCCAGGCATACTGGTATGAGAATGGCTGATCAAGCCTGATTTATAAAGCTAAGCAGGCTTGGCCCTGGTTAGTGCTTGGATGGGAGACTCCCTGGATCTATAAGCTCTTCAGTTTTATTCCTCATATAGTTTTTTTTATTTTTTTTTATTTTGTAAATAATAAAAAAAAAAAAAATTTAATTGGTCAAATAGGCCTTCGTTCAACCCAGTTTTCACATCCAGGCATACTGGTATGAGAATGGCTGATCAAGCCTGATTTATAAAGCTAAGCAGGCTTGTCCCTGGTTAGTGCTTGGATGGGACACTCCCTGGTTCTATAAGCTTTTCAGTTTTATTCCTCATATGTTTTTTTTTTTTTTTTTTTTTTAAATAATAAAAAAAAAAACATTTTAATTGGTCAAATAGGCCTTCGTTCAACCCAGTTTTCACATCCAGGCATACTGGTATGAGAATGGCTGATCAAGCCTGATTTATAAAGCTAAGCAGGCTTGGCCCTGGTTAGTGCTTGGATGGGAAACTCCCAGGTTCTATAAGCTTTTCAGTTTTATTCTTCATATGTTTTTTTTTTTTTTTTTTTTTTTTTAAAAATAAAAAAAAAACATTTTAATTGGTCAAATAGGCCTTCGTTCAACCCAGTTTTCACATCCAGGCATACTGGTATGAGAATGGCTGATCAAGCCTGATTTATAAAGCTAAGCAGGCTTGGCCCTGGTTAGTGCTTGGATGGGAGACTCCCTGGTTCTATAGGCTTTTCAGTTTTATTCCTCACATAGTTTTTTTTTTTTTTTTTAATTTTGTGAATAATTAAAAAAAAAAAAATTTTAATTGGTCAAATAGGCCTTCGTTCAACCCAGTTTTCACATCCAGGCATACTGGTATGAGAATGGCTGATCAAGCCTGATTTATAAAGCTAAGCAGGCTTGGCCCTGGTTAGTGCTTGGATGGGAGACTCCTTGGTTCTATAAGCTTTTCAGTTTTATTCCTCATATAGTTTTTTTTTTTTTTTTTTAATTTTGTAAATAATAAAAAAAAAAATTTTTAATTGGTCAAATAGGCCTTCGTTCAACCCAGTTTTCACATCCAGGCATACTGGTATGAGAATGGCTGATCAAGCCTGATTTATAAAGCTAAGCAGGCTTGTCCCTGGTTAGTGCTTGGATGGGAGACTCCCTGGTTCTATAAGCTTTTCAGTTTTATTCCTCATATAGTTTTTTTTTTTTTTTTTAAATTTTGTAAATAATAAAAAAAAAAAAATTTAATTGGTCAAATAGGCCTTCGTTCAACCCAGTTTTCACATCCAGGCATACTGGTATGAGAATGGCTGATCAAGCCTGATTTATAAAGCTAAGCAGGCTTGTCCCTGGTTAGTGCTTGGATGGGAGACTCCCTGGTTCTATAAGCTTTTCAGTTTTATTCTTCAAATGTTTTTTTTTTTTTTTTAAATAAAAAAAAAAAAACATTTTAATTGGTCAAATAGGCCTTCGTTCAACCCAGTTTTCACATCCAGGCATACTGG
>NC_071100.1:30705000-30710000 GCF_024256425.1 Clarias gariepinus
ATTGGTCAAATAGGCCTTCGTTCAACCCAGTTTTCACATCCAGGCATACTGGTATGAGAATGGCTGATCAAGCCTGATTTATAAAGCTAAGCAGGCTTGTGCTTGGTTAGTGCTTGGATGGTAGACTCCCTGGTTCTATAAGCTTTTCAGTTTTATTCCTCATATAGTTTTTTTTTTTTTTTTTTAATTTTGTAAATAATAAAAAAAAAAAAATTTAATTGGTCAAATAGGCCTTCGTTCAACCCAGTTTTCACATCCAGGCATACTGGTATGAGAATGGCTGATCAAGCCTGATTTATAAAGCTAAGCAGGCTTGTCCCTGGTTAGTGCTTGGATGGGAGACTCCCTGGTTCTATAAGCTTTTCAGTTTTATTCTTCAAATGTTTTTTTTTTTTTTTTAAATAATAAAAAAAAAACATTTTAATTGGTCAAATAGGCCTTCGTTCAACCCAGTTTTCACATCCAGGCATACTGGTATGAGAATGGCTGATCAAGCCTGATTTATAAAGCTAAGCAGGCTTGGCCCTGGTTAGTGCTTGGATGGGAAACTCCCTGGTTCTATAAGCTTTTCAGTTTTATTCTTCATATGTTTTTTTTTTTTTTTTTTTTTTTAAATAATAAAAAAAACATTTTAATTGGTCAAATAGGCCTTCGTTCAACCCAGTTTTCACATCCAGGCATACTGGTATGAGAATGGCTGATCAAGCCTGATTTATAAAGCTAAGCAGGCTTGGCCCTGGTTAGTGCTTGGATGGGAGACTCCCTGGTTCTATAGGCTTTTCAGTTTTATTCCTCACATAGTTTTTTTTTTTTTTTTTAATTTTGTGAATAATTAAAAAAAAAAAATTTTTAATTGGTCAAATAGGCCTTCGTTCAACCCAGTTTTCACATCCAGGCATACTGGTATGAGAATGGCTGATCAAGCCTGATTTATAAAGCTAAGCAGGCTTGTCCCTGGTTAGTGCTTGGATGGGAGACTCCCTGGTTCTATAAGCTTTTCAGTTTTATTCCTCATATAGTTTTTTTTTTTTTTTTAATTTTGTAAATAATAAAAAAAAAAAATTTTAATTGGTCAAATAGGCCTTCGTTCAACCCAGTTTTCACATCCAGGCATACTGGTATGAGAATGGCTGATCAAGCCTGATTTATAAAGCTAAGCAGGCTTGTGCTTGGTTAGTGCTTGGATGGGAGACTCCCTGGTTCTATAAGCTTTTCAGTTTTATTCCTCATATAGTTTTTTTTTTTTTTTTTTAATTTTGTAAATAATAAAAAAAAAAAAATTTAATTGGTCAAATAGGCCTTCGTTCAACCCAGTTTTCACATCCAGGCATACTGGTATGAGAATGGCTGATCAAGCCTGATTTATAAAGCTAAGCAGGCTTGTCCCTGGTTAGTGCTTGGATGGGAGACTCCCTGGTTCTATAAGCTTTTCAGTTTTATTCTTCAAATGTTTTTTTTTTTTTTTTAAATAATAAAAAAAAAACATTTTAATTGGTCAAATAGGCCTTCGTTCAACCCAGTTTTCACATCCAGGCATACTGGTATGAGAATGGCTGATCAAGCCTGATTTATAAAGCTAAGCAGGCTTGGCCCTGGTTAGTGCTTGGATGGGAAACTCCCTGGTTCTATAAGCTTTTCAGTTTTATTCTTCATATGTTTTTTTTTTTTTTTTTTTTTTTAAATAATAAAAAAAACATTTTAATTGGTCAAATAGGCCTTCGTTCAACCCAGTTTTCACATCCAGGCATACTGGTATGAGAATGGCTGATCAAGCCTGATTTATAAAGCTAAGCAGGCTTGGCCCTGGTTAGTGCTTGGATGGGAGACTCCCTGGTTCTATAGGCTTTTCAGTTTTATTCCTCACATAGTTTTTTTTTTTTTTTTTAATTTTGTGAATAATTAAAAAAAAAAAATTTTTAATTGGTCAAATAGGCCTTCGTTCAACCCAGTTTTCACATCCAGGCATACTGGTATGAGAATGGCAGATCAAGCCTGATTTATAAAGCTAAGCAGGCTTGGCCCTGTTTAGTGCTTGGATGGGAGACTCCCTGGTCCTATAAGCTTTTCAGTTTTATTCCTCATATAGTTTTTTTTTTTTTTTTAATTTTGTAAATAATAAAAAAAAAAAATTTTAATTGGTCAAATAGGCCTTCGTTCAACCCAGTTTTCACATCCAGGCATACTGGTATGAGAATGGCTGATCAAGCCTGATTTATAAAGCTAAGCAGGCTTGTCCCTGGTTAGTGCTTGGATGGGAGACTCCCTGGTTCTATAAGCTTTTCAGTTTTATTCTTCATATGTTTTTTTTTTTTTTTTTTTTAAATAATAAAAAAAAAACATTTTAATTGGTCAAATAGGCCTTCGTTCAACCCAGTTTTCACATCCAGGCATACTGGTATGAGAATGGCTGATCAAGCCTGATTTATAAAGCTAAGCAGGCTTGGCCCTGGTTAGTGCTTGGATGGGAAACTCCCTGGTTCTATAAGCTTTTCAGTTTTATTCTTCATATGTTTTTTTTTTTTTTTTTTTTTTTAAATAATAAAAAAAACATTTGAATTGGTCAAATAGGCCTTCGTTCAACCCAGTTTTCACATCCAGGCATACTGGTATGAGAATGGCTGATCAAGCCTGATTTATAAAGCTAAGCAGGCTTGGCCCTGGTTAGTGCTTGGATGGGAGACTCCCTGGTTCTATAGGCTTTTCAGTTTTATTCCTCATATAGTTTTTTTTTTTTTTTTTTTTAATTTTGTAAATAATTTAAAAAATTTTTTTTATTTGGTCAAATAGGCCTTCATTCAACCCAGTTTTCACATCCAGGCATACTGGTATGAGAATGGCTGATCAAGCCTGACTTATAAAGCTAAGCAGGCTTGTCCTTGGTTAGTGCTTGGATGGGAGACTCCCTGGTTCTATAAGCTTTTCAGTTTTATTCTTCATATGTTTTTTTTTTTTTTTCTTAAATAATAAAATAAAAACATTTTAATTGGTCAAATAGGCCTTCGTTCAACCCAGTTTTCACATCCAGGCATACTGGTATGAGAATGGCTGATCAAGCCTGATTTATAAAGCTAAGCAGGCTTGGCCCTGGTTAGTGCTTGGATGGGAAGCTCCCCGGTTCTATAAGCTTTTCAGTTTTATTCCTCATATGATTTTTTTTTTTTTTTTTTTTTTTTAAATAAAAAAAAAATTTTTTAATTGGTCAAATAGGCCTTCGTTCAACCCAGTTTTCACATCCAGGCATACTGGTATGAGAATGGCTGATCAAGCCTGATTTATAAAGCTAAGCAGGCTTGGCCCTGGTTAGTGCTTGGATGGGAGACTCCCTGGTTCTATAAGCTTTTCAGTTTTATTCCTCATATAGTTTTTTTTATTTTTTTTTTATTTTGTGAATAATTAAAAAAAAATTTTTTTTAATTGGTCAAATAGGCCTTCGTTCAACCCAGTTTTCACATCCAGGCATACTGGTATGAGAATGGCTGATCAAGCCTGATTTATAAAGCTAAGCAGGCTTGGCCCTGGTTAGTGCTTGGATGGGAGTCTCCCTGGTTCTATAAGCTTTTCAGTTTTATTCCTCATATAGTTTTTTTTTTTTTTTTTTAAATTTTGTAAATAATAAAAAAAAAAAAAATTTAATTGGTCAAATAGGCCTTCGTTCAACCCAGTTTTCACATCCAGGCATACTGGTATGAGAATGGCTGATCAAGCCTGATTTATAAAGCTAAGCGGGCTTGGCCCTGGTTAGTGCTTGGATGGGAGACTCCCTGGTTCTATAGGCTTTTCAGTTTTATTCCTCATATAGTTTTTTTTTTTTTTTTTTAAATTTTGTAAATAATTAAAAAAAAATTTTTTAATTGGTCAAATAGGCCTTCGTTCAACCCGGTTTTCACATCCAGGCATACTGGTATGAGAATGGCTGATCAAGCCTGATTTATAAAGCTAAGCAGGCTTGGCCCTGGTTAGTGCTTGGATGGGAGACTCCCTGGTTCTATAGGCTTTTCAGTTTTATTCCTCACATAGTTTTTTTTTTTTTTTTTAATTTTGTGAATAATTAAAAAAAAAAAATTTTTTAATTGGTCAAATAGGCCTTCGTTCAACCCAGTTTTCACATCCAGGCATACTGGTATGAGAATGGCAGATCAAGCCTGATTTATAAAGCTAAGCAGGCTTGGCCCTGTTTAGTGCTTGGATGGGAGACTCCCTGGTCCTATAAGCTTTTCAGTTTTATTCCTCATATAGTTTTTTTTTTTTTTTTTAATTTTGAAAATAATAAAAAAAAAAATTTTTAATTGGTCAAATAGGCCTTCGTTCAACCCAGTTTTCACATCCAGGCATACTGGTATGAGAATGGCTGATCAAGCCTGATTTATAAAGCTAAGCAGGCTTGTCCCTGGTTAGTGCTTGGATGGGAGACTCCCTGGTTCTATAAGCTTTTCAGTTTTATTCTTCATATGTTTTTTTTTTTTTTTTTTTAAATAATAAAAAAAAAACATTTTAATTGGTCAAATAGGCCTTCGTTCAACCCAGTTTTCACATCCAGGCATACTGGTATGAGAATGGCTGATCAAGCCTGATTTATAAAGCTAAGCGGGCTTGGCCCTGGTTAGTGCTTGGATGGGAGACTCCCTGGTTCTATAGGCTTTTCAGTTTTATTCCTCATATAGTTTTTTTTTTTTTTTTTTAAATTTTGTAAATAATTAAAAAAAATTTTTTTAATTGGTCAAATAGGCCTTCGTTCAACCCAGTTTTCACATCCAGGCATACTGGTATGAGAATGGCTGATCAAGCCTGATTTATAAAGCTAAGCAGGCTTGGCCCTGGTTAGTGCTTGGATGGGAGACTCCCTGGTTCTATAGGCTTTTCAGTTTTATTCCTCACATAGTTTTTTTTTTTTTTTTTAATTTTGTGAATAATTAAAAAAAAAAAATTTTTAATTGGTCAAATAGGCCTTCGTTCAACCCAGTTTTCACATCCAGGCATACTGGTATGAGAATGGCTGATCA
>NC_071100.1:30715000-30787500 GCF_024256425.1 Clarias gariepinus
CTGGTTAGTGCTTGGATGGGAGACTCCCTGGTTCTATAAGCTTTTCAGTTTTATTCCTCATATGTTTTTTTTTTTTTTTTTTTTAAATGAAAAAAAAACATTTTAATTGGTCAAATAGGCCTTCGTTCAACCCAGTTTTCACTTCCAGGCTTACTGGTATGAGAATGGCTGATCAAGCCTGATTTATAAATCTAAGCAGGCTTGGCCCTGGTTAGTGCTTGGATGGGAGACTCCCTGGTTCTATAAGCTTTCCAGTTTTATTCATCATATGTTTTTTTTTTTTATATTAAATAATTTAAAAAAAACATTTTAATTGGTCAAATAGGCCTTCGTTCAACCCAGTTTTCACTTCCAGGCTTACTGGTATGAGAATGGCTGATCAAGCCTGATTTATAAAGCTAAGCAGGCTTGGCCCTGGTTAGTGCTTGGATGGGAGACTCCCTGGTTCTATAAGCTTTTCAGTTTTATTCTTCATATGTTTTTTTTTTTTTTTTAAATAATAAAAAAAAAAAACATTTTAATTGGTCAAATAGGCCTTCGTTCAACCCAGGTTTCACTTCCAGGCTTACTGGTATGAGAATGGCTGATCAAGCCTGATTTATAAAGCTAAGCAGGCTTGGCCCTGAATAGTGCTTGGATGGGAGACTCCCTGGTTCTATAAGCTTTTCAGTTTTATTCCTCATATAGTTTTGTATTTTTTTTTTTTTTTTTTTTTTGGTAAATAATTAAAAAATTTTTTTTTTTTTTTTCTTAAATAATAAAAAAAAAACATTTTAATTGGTCAAATAGGCCTTCGTTCAACCCAGGTTTCACTTCCAGGCTTACTGGTATGAGAATGGCTGATCAAGCCTGATTTATAAAGCTAAGCAGGCTTGGCCCTGGTTAGTGCTTGGATGGGAGACTCCCTGGTTCTATAAGCTTTTCAGTTTTATTCTTCATATGTTTTTTTTTTTTTTTTTTTTTTTAAATAATAAAAAAAAAACATTTTAATTGGTCAAATAGGCCTTCGTTCAACCCAGTTTTCACATCCAGGCATACTGGTATGAGAATGGCTGATCAAGCCTGATTTATAAAGCTAAGCAGGCTTGGCCCTGGTTAGTGCTTGGATGGGAGACTCCCTGGTTCTATAAGCTTTTCAGTTTTATTCCTCATATGTTTTTTTTTTTTTTTTTTTTAAATGAAAAAAAAAACATTTTAATTGGTCAAATAGGCCTTCGTTCAACCCAGTTTTCACTTCCAGGCTTACTGGTATGAGAATGGCTGATCAAGCCTGATTTATAAATCTAAGCAGGCTTGGCCCTGGTTAGTGCTTGGATGGGAGACTCCCTGGTTCTATAAGCTTTCCAGTTTTATTCATCATATGTTTTTTTTTTTTATATTAAATAATTAAAAAAAAACATTTTAATTGGTCAAATAGGCCTTCGTTCAACCCAGTTTTCACTTCCAGGCTTACTGGTATGAGAATGGCTGATCAAGCCTGATTTATAAAGCTAAGCAGGCTTGGCCCTGGTTAGTGCTTGGATGGGAGACTCCCTGGTTCTATAAGCTTTTCAGTTTTATTCTTCATATGTTTTTTTTTTTTTTTTAAATAATAAAAAAAAAAAACATTTTAATTGGTCAAATAGGCCTTCGTTCAACCCAGGTTTCACTTCCAGGCTTACTGGTATGAGAATGGCTGATCAAGCCCGATTTATAAAGCTAAGCAGGCTTGGCCCTGGTTAGTGCTTGGATGGGAGACTCCCTGGTTCTATAAGCTTTTCAGTTTTATTCCTCATATGTTTTTTTTTTTTTTTTAAATTAAAAAAAAACATTTTACTTGGTCAAATAGGCCTTCGTTCAACCCAGATTTCACTTCCAGGCTTACTGGTATGAGAATGGCTGATCGAGCCTGCTTTATAAAGCTAAGCAGGCTTGTCCCTGGTTAGTGCTTGGATGGGAGACTCCCTGGTTCTATAAGCTTTTCAGTTTTATTCCTCATATGTTTTTTTTTTTTATTAAATAATAAAAAAAAAACATTTTAATTGGTCAAATAGGCCTTCGTTCAACCCAGGTTTCGCATCCAGGCATACTGGTATGAGGATGGCTGATCAGGCCTGATTTATAAAGCTAAGCAGGCTTGGCCCTGGTTAGTGCTTGAATGGGAGACTCCCTGGTTCTATAAGCGTTTCAGCTTTATTCCTCATATGTTTTTTTTTTTTTTTTTCTTAAATAATAATAAAAAAAAAATTTAATTGGTCAAATAGGCCTTCGTTCAACCCAGTTTTCACTTCCAGGCTTACTGGTATGAGAATGGCTGATCAAGCCTGATTTATAAAGCTAAGCAGGCTTGGCCCTGGTTAGTGCTTGGATGGGAGACTCCCTGGTTCTATAAGCTTTTCAGTTCTATTCCTCATATAATTTTTTTTTTTTTTTTTTAATAATAAAAAAAAAAAACATTTTAATTGGTCAAATAGGCCTTCGTTCAACCCAGTTTTCACATCCAGGCATACTGGTATGAGAATGGCTGATCAAGCCTGATTTATAAAGCTAAGCAGGCTTGGCCCTGGTTAGTGCTTGGATGGGAGACTCCCTGGTTCTATAAGCTTTTCAGTTTTATTCTTCATATGTTTTTTTTTTTTTTTTTTTTTAATATTGCAAATAATTAAAAAAAAAAATTTTAATTGGTCAAATAGGCCTTCGTTCAACCCAGTTTTCACATCCAGGCATACTGGTATGAGAATGGCTGATCAAGCCTGATTTATAAAGCTAAGCAGGCTTGGCCCTGAATAGTGCTTGGATGGGAGACTCCCTGGTTCTATAAGCTTTTCAGTTTTATTCCTCATATAGTTTTGTATTTTTTTTTTTTTTTTTTTTTTGGTAAATAATTAAAACAATTTTTTTTTTTTCTTAAATAATAAAAAAAAAACATTTTAATTGGTCAAATAGGCCTTCGTTCAACCCAGGTTTCACTTCCAGGCTTACTGGTATGAGAATGGCTGATCAAGCCTGATTTATAAAGCTAAGCAGGCTTGGCCCTGGTTAGTGCTTGGATGGGAGACTCCCTGGTTCTATAAGCTTTTCAGTTTTATTCTTCATATGTTTTTTTTTTTTTATATTAAATAATTAAAAAAAAACATTTTAATTGGTCAAATAGGCCTTCGTTCAACCCAGTTTTCACTTCCAGGCTTACTGGTATGAGAATGGCTGATCAAGCCTGATTTATAAAGCTAAGCAGGCTTGGCCCTGTTTAGTGCTTGGATGGGAGACTACCTGGTTCTATAAGCATTTCAGTTTTATTCTTCATATAATTTTTTTTTTTATTATTTTTTTTTATTAAAATAATAAAAAAAAACATTTTAATTGGTCAAATAGGCCTTCGTTCAACCCAGTTTTCACATCCAGGCATACTGATATGAGAATGGCTGATCAAGCCTGATTTATAAAGCTAAGCAGGCTTGGCCCTGGTTAGTGCTTGGGTGGGAGACTCCCTGGTTCTATAAGCTTTTCAGTTTTATTCCTCATATTTTTTTTTTTTTTTTAAATAATAAAAAAAAAACATTTTAATTGGTCAAATAGGCCTTCGTTCAACCCAGTTTTCACTTCCAGGCTTACTGGTATGAGAATGGCTGATCAAGCCTGATTTATAAAGCTAAGCAGGCTTGGCCCTGGTTAGTGCTTGGATGGGAGACTCCCTGGTTCTATTAGCTTTTCAGTTTTATTCCTCATATGTTTTTTTTTTTTTTTTAAATAATAAAAAAAAAAAACATTTTAATTGGTCAAATAGGCCTTCGTTCAACCCAGGTTTCACTTCCAGGCTTACTGGTATGAGAATGGCTGATCAAGCCCGATTTATAAAGCTAAGCAGGCTTGGCCCTGGTTAGTGCTTGGATGGGAGACTCCCTGGTTCTATAAGCTTTTCAGTTTTATTCCTCATATGTTTTTTTTTTTTTTTTTTTTAAATGAAAAAAAAACATTTTAATTGGTCAAATAGGCCTTCGTTCAACCCAGATTTCACTTCCAGGCTTACTGGTATGAGAATGGCTGATCAAGCCTGCTTTATAAAGCTAAGCAGGCTTGTCCCTGGTTAGTGCTTGGATGGGAGACTCCCTGGTTCTATAAGCTTTTCAGTTTTATTCCTCATATGTTTTTTTTTTTTTATTAAATAATAAAAAAAAAACATTTTAATTGGTCAAATAGGCCTTCGTTCAACCCAGGTTTCGCATCCAGGCATACTGGTATGAGGATGGCTGATCAGGCATGATTTATAAAGCTAAGCAGGCTTGGCCCTGGTTAGTACTTGAATGGGAGACTCCCTGGTTCTATAAGCGTTTCAGCTTTATTCCTCATATGTTTTTTTTTTTTTTTTTCTTAAATAATAAAAAAAAAAAAATTTAATTGGTCAAATAGGCCTTCGTTCAACCCAGTTTTCACTTCCAGGCTTACTGGTATGAGAATGGCTGATCAAGCCTGATTTATAAATCTAAGCAGGCTTGGCCCTGGTTAGTGCTTGGATGGGAGACTCCCTGGTTCTATAAGCTTTCCAGTTTTATTCATCATATGTTTTTTTTTTATATTAAATAATTAAAAAAAAACATTTTAATTGGTCAAATAGGCCTTCGTTCAACCCAGTTTTCACTTCCAGGCTTACTGGTATGAGAATGGCTGATCAAGCCTGATTTATAAAGCTAAGCAGGCTTGGCCCTGGTTAGTGCTTGGATGGGAGACTACCTGGTTCTATAAGCTTTTCAGTTTTATTCTTCATATGTTTTTTTTTTTTTTTTAAATAATAAAAAAAAAAAAACATTTTAATTGGTCAAATAGGCCTTCGTTCAACCCAGGTTTCACTTCCAGGCTTACTGGTATGAGAATGGCTGATCAAGCCTGATTTATAAAGCTAAGCAGGCTTGGCCCTGAATAGTGCTTGGATGGGAGACTCCCTGGTTCTATAAGCTTTTCAGTTTTATTCCTCATATAGTTTTGTATTTTTTTTTTTTTTTTTTTTTTGGTAAATAATTAAAAAAATTTTTTTTTTTTTTTCTTAAATAATAAAAAAAAAAACATTTTAATTGGTCAAATAGGCCTTCGTTCAACCCAGGTTTCACTTCCAGGCTTACTGGTATGAGAATGGCTGATCAAGCCTGATTTATAAAGCTAAGCAGGCTTGGCCCTGGTTAGTGCTTGGATGGGAGACTCCCTGGTTCTATAAGCTTTTCAGTTTTATTCTTCATATGTTTTTTTTTTTTTTTTTTTTTTTAAATAATAAAAAAAAAACATTTTAATTGGTCAAATAGGCCTTCGTTCAACCCAGTTTTCACATCCAGGCATACTGGTATGAGAATGGCTGATCAAGCCTGATTTATAAAGCTAAGCAGGCTTGGCCCTGCTTAGTGCTTGAATGGGAGACTCCCTGGTTCTATAAGCTTTTCAGTTTTATTCCTCATATGTTTTTTTTTTTTTTTTTTTTTAAATGAAAAAAAACCATTTTAATTGGTCAAATAGGCCTTCGTTCAACCCAGTTTTCACTTCCAGGCTTACTGGTATGAGAATGGCTGATCAAGCCTGATTTATAAATCTAAGCAGGCTTGGCCCTGGTTAGTGCTTGGATGGGAGACTCCCTGGTTCTATAAGCTTTCCAGTTTTATTCATCATATGTTTTTTTTTTTTATATTAAATAATTAAAAAAAAACATTTTAATTGGTCAAATAGGCCTTCGTTCAACCCAGGTTTCACTTCCAGGCTTACTGGTATGAGAATGGCTGATCAAGCCCGATTTATAAAGCTAAGCAGGCTTGGCCCTGGTTAGTGCTTGGATGGGAGACTCCCTGGTTCTATAAGCTTTTCAGTTTTATTCCTCATATGTTTTTTTTTTTTTTTTTTTTTAAATTAAAAAAAAACATTTTACTTGGTCAAATAGGCCTTCGTTCAACCCAGTTTTCACATCCAGGCATACTGGTATGAGAATGGCTGATCAAGCCTGATTTATAAAGCTAAGCAGGCTTGGCCCTGGTTAGTGCTTGGATGGGAGACTCCCTGGTTCTATAAGCTTTTCAGTTTTATTCTTCATATGTTTTTTTTTTTTTTTTTTTTTTAATTTTGCAAATAATTAAAAAAAAAAATTTTAATTGGTCAAATAGGCCTTCGTTCAACCCAGTTTTCACATCCAGGCATACTGGTATGAGAATGGCTGATCAAGCCTGATTTATAAAGCTAAGCAGGCTTGGCCCTGAATAGTGCTTGGATGGGAGACTCCCTGGTTCTATAAGCTTTTCAGTTTTATTCCTCATATAGTTTTGTATTTTTTTTTTTTTTTTTTTTTTGGTAAATAATTAAAACAATTTTTTTTTTTTTATTAAATAATAAAAAAAAAAACATTTTAATTGGTCAAATAGGCCTTCGTTCAACCCAGGTTTCACTTCCAGGCTTACTGGTATGAGAATGGCTGATCAAACCTAATTTATAAAGCTAAGCAGGCTTGGCCCTGGTTAGTGCTTGGATGGGAGACTCCCTGGTTCTATAAGCTTTTCAGTTTTATTCTTCATATGTTTTTTTTTTTTATATTAAATAATTAAAAAAAAACATTTTAATTGGTCAAATAGGCCTTCGTTCAACCCAGTTTTCACTTCCAGGCTTACTGGTATGAGAATGGCTGATCAAGCCTGATTTATAAAGCTAAGCAGGCTTGGCCCTGTTTAGTGCTTGGATGGGAGACTACCTGGTTCTATAAGCATTTCAGTTTTATTCTTCATATAATTTTTTTTTTTATTATTTTTTTTTATTAAAATAATAAAAAAAAACATTTTAATTGGTCAAATAGGCCTTCGTTCAACCCAGTTTTCACATCCAGGCATACTGATATGAGAATGGCTGATCAAGCCTGATTTATAAAGCTAAGCAGGCTTGGCCCTGGTTAGTGCTTGGGTGGGAGACTCCCTGGTTCTATAAGCTTTTCAGTTTTATTCCTCATATGTTTTTTTTTTTTTTTAAATAATAAAAAAAAAACATTTTAATTGGTCAAATAGGCCTTCGTTCAACCCAGTTTTCACTTCCAGGCTTACTGGTATGAGAATGGCTGATCAAGCCTGATTTATAAAGCTAAGCAGGCTTGGCCCTGGTTAGTGCTTGGATGGGAGACTCCCTGGATCTATAAGCTTTTCAGTTTTATTCATCATATGTGTTTTTTTTTTTTAAATAATAAAAAAAAAAACATTTTAATTGGTCAAATAGGCCTTCGTTCAACCCAGTTTTCACATCCAGGCTTACTGGTATGAGAATGGCTGATCAAGCCTGATTTATAAAGCTAAGCAGGCTTGGCCCTGGTTAGTGCTTGGATGGGAGACTACCTGGTTCTATAAGCATTTCAGTTTTATTCTTCATATAATTTTTTTTTTATTATTTTTTTTTTATTAAAATAATTAAAAAAAACATTTTAATTGGTCAAATAGGCCTTCGTTCAACCCAGTTTTCACATCCAGGCATACTGATATGAGAATGGCTGATCAAGCCTGATTTATAAAGCTAAGCAGGCTTGGCCCTGGTTAGTGCTTGGGTGGGAGACTCCCTCGTTCTATAAGCTTTTCAGTTTTATTCCTCATATGTTTTTTTTTTTTTTAATTAATAATAAAAAAAAAACATTTTAATTGGTTAAATAGGCCTTCGTTCAACCCAGTTTTCACTTCCAGGCTTACTGGTATGACAATGGCTGATCAAGCCTGATTTATAAAGCTAAGCAGGCTTGGCCCTGGTTAGTGCTTGGATGGGAGACTCCCTGGTTCTATAAGCTTTTCAGTTTTATTCATCATATGTGTTTTTTTTTTTTTAATAATAAAAAAAAAAACATTTTAATTGGTCAAATAGGCCTTCGTTCAACCCAGTTTTCACTTCCAGGCTTACTGGTATGAGGATGGCTGATCAAGCCTGATTTATAAAGCTAAGCAGGCTTGGCCCTGGTTAGTGCTTGGATGGGAGACTCCCTGTTTCTATAAGCTTTTCAGTTTTATTCTTCATATGTTTTTTTTTTTTTTTTTTTAAATAATAAAAAAAAAAAAATTTTAATTGGTCAAATAGGCCTTCGTTCAACCCAGTTTACACATCCAGGCATACTGGTATGAGAATGGCTGATCAAGCCTGATTTATAAAGCTAAGCAGGCTTGGCCTTGGTTAGTGCTTGGGTGGGAGACTCCCTGGTTCTATAAGCTTTTCAGTTTTATTCCTCATATGTTTTTTTTTTTTTTTTTAAATAATAAAAAAAAAACATTTTAATTGGTTAAATAGGCCTTCGTTCAACCCAGTTTTCACTTCCAGGCTTACTGGTATGAGAATGGCTGATCAAGCCTGATTTATAAAGCTAAGCAGGCTTGGCCCTGGTTAGTGCTTGGATGGGAGACTCCCTGGTTCTATAAGCTTTTCAGTTTTATTCATCATATGTGTTTTTTTTTTTTTTAAATAATAAAAAAAAAAACATTTTAATTGGTCAAATAGGCCTTCGTTCAACCCAGTTTTCACTTCCAGGCTTACTGGTATGAGAATGGCTGATCTAGCCTGATTTATAAAGCTAAGCAGGCTTGGCCCTGGTTAGTGCTTGGATGGGAGACTACCTGGTTCTATAAGCATTTCAGTTTTATTCTTCATATAATTTTTTTATTTTTTATTTTTTTTTATTAAAATAATTAAAAAAAACATTTTAATTGGTCAAATAGGCCTTCGTTCAACCCAGTTTTCACATCCAGGCATACTGATATGAGAATGGCTGATCAAGCCTGATTTATAAAGCTAAGCAGGCTTGGCCCTGGTTAGTGCTTGGGTGGGAGACTCCCTGGTTCTATAAGCTTTTCAGTTTTATTCCTCATATGTTTTTTTTTTTTTTTTTAAATAATAAAAAAAAAACATTTTAATTGGTTAAATAGGCCTTCGTTCAACCCAGTTTTCACTTCCAGGCTTACTGGTATGAGAATGGCTGATCAAGCCTGATTTATAAAGCTAAGCAGGCTTGGCCCTGTTTAGTGCTTGGATGGGAGACTCCCTGGTTCTATAAGCTTTTCAGTTTTATTCATCATATGTGTTTTTTTTTTTTTTACTAATAATAAAAAAAAAAACATTTTAATTGGTCAAATAGGCCTTCGTTCAACCCAGTTTTCACTTCCAGGCTTACTGGTATGAGAATGGCTGATCAAGCCTGATTTATAAAGCTAAGCAGGCTTGGCCCTGGTTAGTGCTTGGATGGGAGACTCCCCGTTTCTATAACCTTTTCAGTTTTATTCTTCATATGTTTTTTTTTTTTTTTTTTTTTTTTTTTTAAATAATTAAAAAAAAACATTTTAATTGGTCAAATAGGCCTTCGTTCAACCCAGTTTTCACATCCAGGCATACTCGTATGAGAATGGCTGATCAAGCCTGATTTATAAATCTAAGCAGGCTTGGCCCTGGTTAGTGCTTTGGTGGGAGACTCCCTGGTTCTATAAGCTTTTCAGTTTTATTCCTCATATGTTTTTTTTTTTTTTTTTTAAATAATATAAAAAAAACATTTTAATTGGTTAAATAGGCCTTCGTTCAACCCAGTTTTTACTTCCAGGCTTACTGGTATGAGAATGGCTGATCAAGCCTGATTTATAAAGCTAAGCAGGCTTGGCCCTGGTTAGTGCTTGGATGGGAGACTCCCTGTTTCTATAAGCTTTTCAGTTTTATTCTTCATATGTTTTTTTTTTTTTTTTTTTTTTAAATAATAAAAAAAAAACATTTTAATTGGTCAAATAGGACTTCGTTCAACCCAGTTTTCACTTCCAGGCTTACTGGTATGAGAATGGCTGATCAAGCCTGATTTATAAAGCTAAGCAGGCTTGGCCCTGATTAGTGCTTGGATGGGAGATTCCCTGGTTCTATAAGCTTTTCAGTTTTATTCCTCATGTGTTTTTTTTTTTTTATAATTAATAAAAAAAAAACATTTTACTTGGTCAAATAGGCCTTCGTTTAACCCAGTTTTCACTTCCAGGCTTACTGGTATGAGAATGGCTGATTAAGCCTGATTTATAAAGCTAAGCAGGCTTGGCCCTGGTTAGTGCTTGGATGGGAGACTCCCTGGTTCTATAAGCTTTTCAGTTTTATTCATCATATGTGTTTTTTTTTTTTTAAATAATAAAAAAAAAAACATTTTAATTGGTCAAATAGGCCTTCGTTCAACCCAGTTTTCACTTCCAGGCTTACTGGTATGAGAATGGCTGATCAAGACTGATTTATAAAGCTAAGCAGGCTTGGCCCTGGTTAGTGCTTGGATGGGAGACTCCCCGTTTCTATAAGCTTTTCAGTTTTATTCTTCATATGTTTTTTTTATTTTTTTTTTTTTATTAAATAATAAAAAAAAAAACATTTTAATTGGTCAAATAGGCCTTCGTTCAACCCAGTTTTCACATCCAGGCATACTGGTATGAGAATGGCTGATCAAGCCTGATTTATAAAGCTAAGCAGGCTTGGCCCTGGTTAGTGCTTAGATGGGAGACTCCCTGGTTCTATAAGCTTTTCAGTTTTATTCCTCATATGTTTTTTTTTTTTTTTAAATAATAAAAAAAAAACATTTTAATTGGTCAAATAGGCCTTCGTTCAACCCAGTTTTCACTTCAAGGCTTACTGGTATGAGAATGGCTGATCAAGCCTGATTTATAAAGCTAAGCAGGCTTGGCCCTGGTTAGTGCTTGGATGGGAGACTCCCTGGTTCTATAAGCTTTCCAGTTTTATTCCTCATATGTTTTTTTTTTTTTTTAAATAATAAAAAAAAAGAGAGACTCCCTGGTTCTATAAGCTTTTCAGTTTTATTCCTCATATGTTTTATTCCTCATATGTTTTATTCCTCATATGTTTTTTTTTTTTTTTTTTAAATAATAAAAAAAAAACATTTTAATTGGTCAAATGGGCCTTCGTTCAACCCAGTTTTCACATCCAGGCATACTGGTATGAGAATGGCTGATCAAGCCTGCTTTATAAAGCTAAGCAGGCTTGGCCCTGGTTAGTGCTTGGGTGGGAGACTCCCTGGTTCTATAAGCTTTTCAGTTTTATTCCTCATATGTTTTTTTTTTTTTTTTAAATAATAAAAAAAAAAACATTTTAATTGGTCAAATAGGCCTTCGTTCAACCCAGTTTTCACTTCCAGGCTTACTGGTATGAGAATGGCTGATCAAGCCTGATTTATAAAGCTAAGCAGGCTTGGCCCTGGTTAGTGCTTGGATGGGAGACTCCCTGGTTCTATAAGCTTTTCAGTTTTATTCCTCATATAGTTTTTTTTTTTTTTTTTTCTTTTAAATAATAATAAAAAAAAAATTTTAATTGGTCAAATAGGCCTTCGTTCAACCCAGTTTTCACATCCAGGCATACTGGTATGAGAATGGCTGATCAAGCCTGATTTATAAAGCTAAGCAGGCTTGGCCCTGCTTAGTGCTTGGGTGGGAGACTCCCTGGTTCTTTAAGCTTTTCAGTTTTATTCATCATATGTTTTTTTTTTTATTAAATAATAAAAAAAAAAAAAACATTTAAATTGGTCAAATAGGCCTTCGTTCAACCCAGTTTTCACTTCCAGGCTTACTGGTATAAGAATGGCTGATCAAGCCTGATTTATAAAGCTAAGCAGGCTTGGCCCTGGTTAGTGCTTCGATGGGAGACTCCCTGGTTCTATAAGCTTTTCAGTTTTATTAATCATATGTTTTTTTTCTTTATTAAATAATAAAAAAAAACATTTTAATTGGTCAAATAGGCCTTCGTTCAACCCAGTTTTCACTTCCAGGCATACTGGTATGAGAATGGCTGATCAAGCCTGATTTATAAAGCTAAGCAGGCTTGGCCCTGGTTAGTGCTTGGATGGGAGACTCCCTGGTTCTATAAGCTTTTCAGTTTTATTCTTCATATGTTTTTTTTTTTTTTTTTTTTTTTAAATAATAAAAAAAAAAAAAAATTAAAATTGGTCAAATAGGCCTTCGTTCAACCCAGTTTTCACATCCAGGCATACTGGTATGAGAATGGCTGATCAAGCCTGATTTATAAAGCTACAGTAAGCAGGCTTGGCCCTGGTTAGTGCTTGGGTGGGAGACTCCCTGGTTCTATAAGCTTTTCAGTTTTATTCCTCATATGTTTTTTTTTTTTTTTTAAATAATAAAAAAAAAAACATTTTAATTGGTCAAATAGGCCTTCGTTCAACCCAGTTTTCACTTCCAGGCTTACTGGTATGAGAATGGCTGATCAAGCCTGATTTATAAAGCTAAGCAGGCTTGGCCCTGGTTAGTGCTTGGATGGGAGACTCCCTGTTTCTATAAGCTTTTCAGTTTTATTCTTCAAATGTTTTTTTTTTTTTTTTTTTCTTTTTTAAATAATAAAAAAAAAACATTTTAATTGGTCAAATAGGCCTTCGTTCAACCCAGTTTTCGCATCCAGGCATACTGGTATGAGAATGGCTGATCAAGCCTGATTTATAAAGCTAAGCAGGCTTGGCCCTGGTTAGTGCTTGGATGGGAGACTCCCTGGTTCTATAAGCTTTTCAGTTTTATTCATCATATGTGTTTTTTTTTTTTTAAATAATAAAAAAAAAAACATTTTAATTGGTCAAATAGGCCTTCGTTCAACCCAGTTTTCACATCCAGGCATACTGGTATGAGAATGGCTGATCAAGCCTGATTTATAAAGCTAAGCAGGCTTGGCCCTGGTTAGTGCTTGGGTGGGAGACTCCCTGGTTCTATAAGCTTTTCAGTTTTATTCCTCATATGTTTTTTTTTTTTTTTAAATAATAAAAAAAAAACATTTTAATTGGTCAAATAGGCCTTCGTTCAACCCAGTTTTCACTTCCAGGCTTACTGGTATAAGAATGGCTGATCAAGCCTGATTTATAAAGCTAAGCAGGCTTGGCCCTGGTTAGTGCTTGGATGGGAGACTCCCTGGTTCTATAAGCTTTTCAGTTTTATTCATCATATGTGTTTTTTTTATAAAAAATAATAAATAAATAAAACATTTTAATTGGTCAAATAGGCCTTCGTTCAACCCAGTTTTCACTTCCAGGCTTACTGGTATGAGAATGGCTGATCAAGCCTGATTTATAAAGCTAAGCAGGCTTGGCCCTGGTTAGTGCTTGGGTGGGAGACTCCCTGGTTCTATAAGCTTTTCAGTTTTATTCCTCATATGTTTTTTTTTTTTTTTTAAATAATAAAAAAAAAACATTTTAATTGGTCAAATAGGCCTTCGTTCAACCCAGTTTTCACTTCCAGGCTTACTGGTATAAGAATGGCTGATCAAGACTGATTTATAAAGCTAAGCAGGCTTGGCCCTGGTTAGTGCTTGGATGGGAGACTCCCTGGTTCTATAAGCTTTTCAGTTTTATTCATCATATGTTTTTTTTCTTTATTAAATAATAAAAAAAAACATTTTAATTGGTCAAATAGGCCTTCGTTCAACCCAGTTTTCACTTCCAGGCATACTGGTATGAGAATGGCTGATCAAGCCTGATTTATAAAGCTAAGCAGGCTTGGCCCTGGTTAGTGCTTGGATGGGAAACTCCCTGGTTCTTTAAGCTTTTCCGTTTTATTCATCATATGTTTTTTTTATTATTAAATAATACAAAAAAAAAAACATTTTAATTGGTCAAATAGGCCTTCGTTCAACCCAGTTTTTACTTCCAGGCTTACTGGTATAAGAATGGCTGATCAAGCCTGATTTATAAAGCTAAGCAGGCTTGGCCCTGGTTAGTGCTTGGATGGGAGACTCCCTGGTTCTATAAGCTTTTCAGTTTTATTCATCATATGTGTTTTTTTTATAAAAAATAATAAATAAATAAAACATTTTAATTGGTCAAATAGGCCTTCGTTCAACCCAGTTTTCACTTCCAGGCTTACTGGTATGAGAATGGCTGATCAAGCCTGATTTATAAAGCTAAGCAGGCTTGGCCCTGGTTAGTGCTTGGATGGGAGACTCCCCGGTTCTATAAGCTTTTCAGTTTTATTCTTCAAATGTTTTTTTTTTTTTTTTTTTTTTTTAAATAATAAAAAAAAACATTTTAATTGGTCAAATAGGCCTTCGTTCAACCCAGTTTTCACATCCAGGCATACTGGTATGAGAATGGCTGATCAAGCCTGATTTATAAAGCTAAGCAGGCTTGGCCCTGGTTAGTGCTTGAATGGGAGACTCCCTGGTTCTTTAAGCTTTTCAGTTTTATTCATCATATGTTTTTTTTTATTAAATAATATAAAAAAAAAACATTTTAATTGGTCAAATAGGCCTTCGTTCAACCCAGTTTTCACTTCTAGGCTTACTGGTATAAGAATGGCTGATCAAGCCTGATTTATAAAGTTAAGCAGGCTTGGCCCTGGTTAGTGCTTGGATGGGAGACTCCCTGGTTCTATAAGCTTTTCAGTTTTATTCATCATATGTTTTTTTTTCTATTAAATAATAAAAAAAAAAAAACATTTTAATTGGTCAAATAGGCCTTCGTTCAACCCAGTTTTCACTTCCAGGCTTACTGGTATGAGAATGGCTGATCAAGCCTGATTTATAAAGCTAAGCAGGCTTGGCCCTGGTTAGTGCTTGGATGGGAGACTCCCTGGTTCTATAAGCTTTTCAGTTTTATTCATCATATGTGTTTTTTTTTTTTTTAAATAATAAAAAAAAAAACATTTTAATTGGTCAAATAGGCCTTCGTTCAACCCAGTTTTCACTTCCAGGCTTACTGGTATGAGAATGGCTGATCAAGCCTGATTTATAAAGCTAAGCAGGCTTGGCCCTGGTTAGTGCTTGGGTGGGAGACTCCCTGGTTCTATAAGCTTTTCAGTTTTATTCCTCATATGTTTTTTTTTTTTTTTTTTTTTTTAAATAATAAAAAAAAAACATTTTAATTGGTCAAATAGGACTTCGTTCAACCCAGTTTCCACATCCAGGCATACTGGTATGAGAATGGCTGATCAAGCCTGATTTATAAAGCTACAGTAAGCAGGCTTGGCCCTGGTTAGTGCTTGGGTGGGAGACTCCCTGGTTGTATAAGCTTTTCAGTTTTATTCCTCATATGTTTTTTTTTTTTTTTTAAATAATAAAAAAAAAAACATTTTAATTGGTCAAATAGGCCTTCGTTCAACCCAGTTTTCACTTCTAGGCTTACTGGTATAAGAATGGCTGATCAAGCCTGATTTATAAAGCTAAGCAGGCTTGGCCCTGGTTAGTGCTTGGATGGGAGACTCCCTGGTTCTATAAGCTTTTCAGTTTTATTCTTCATATGTTTTTTTTTTTTTTTTTTTTTTTAAATAATAAAAAAAAAAAAAATTAAAATTGGTCAAATAGGCCTTCGTTCAACCCAGTTTTCACATCCAGGCATACTGGTATGAGAATGGCTGATCAAGCCTGATTTATAAAGCTAAGCAGGCTTGGCCCTGGTTAGTGCTTGGATGGGAGACTCCCTGGTTCTATAAGCTTTTCAGTGTTATTCTTCATATGTTTTGTTTTTTTTTTTTTTTTTTAAATAATAAAAAAAAAAAAAATTAAAATTGGTCAAATAGGCCTTCGTTCAACCCAGTTTTCACATCCAGGCATACTGGTATGAGAATGGCTGATCAAGCCTGATTTATAAAGCTAAGCAGGCTTGGCCCTGGTTAGTGCTTGGATGGGAGACTCCCTGGTTCTTTAAGCTTTTCAGTTTTATTCATCATATGTTTTTTTTTTATTAAATAATATAAAAAAAAAACATTTTAATTGGTCAAATAGGCCTTCGTTCAACCCAGTTTTCACTTCTAGGCTTACTGGTATAAGAATGGCTGATCAAGCCTGATTTATAAAGCTAAGCAGGCTTGGCCCTGGTTAGTGCTTGGATGGGAGACTCCCTGGTTCTATAAGCTTTTCAGTTTTATTCATCATATGTTTTTTTTTCTATTAAATAATAAAAAAAAAAAAACATTTGAATTGGTCAAATAGGCCTTCGTTCAACCCAGTTTTCACTTCCAGGCTTACTGGTATGAGAATGGCTGATCAAGCCTGATTTATAAAGCTAAGCAGGCTTGGCCCTGGTTAGTGCTTGGATGGGAGACTCCCTGGTTCTATAAGCTTTTCAGTTTTATTCATCATATGTGTTTTTTTTTTTTAAATAATAAAAAAAAAAACATTTTAATTGGTCAAATAGGCCTTCGTTCAACCCAGTTTTCACTTCCAGGCTTACTGGTATGAGAATGGCTGATCAAGCCTGATTTATAAAGCTAAGCAGGCTTGGCCCTGGTTAGTGCTTGGGTGGGAGACTCCCTGGTTCTATAAGCTTTTCAGTTTTATTCCTCATATGTTTTTTTTTTTTTTTTTTTTTTTTTTAAATAATAAAAAAAAAACATTTTAATTGGTCAAATAGGCCTTCGTTCAACCCAGTTTTCACATCCAGGCATACTGGTATGAGAATGGCTGATCAAGCCTGATTTATAAAGCTACAGTAAGCAGGCTTGGCCCTGGTTAGTGCTTGGGTGGGAGACTCCCTGGTTCTATAAGCTTTTCAGTTTTATTCCTCATGTGTTTTTTTTTTTTTTTTTAAATAATAAAAAAAAAAACATTTTAATTGGTCAAATAGGCCTTCGTTCAACCCAGTTTTCACTTCCAGGCTTACTGGTATGAGAATGGCTGATCAAGCCTGATTTATAAAGCTAAGCAGGCTTGGCCCTGGTTAGTGCTTGGATGGGAGACTCCCTGGTTCTATAAGCTTTTCAGTTTTATTCTTCAAATGTTTTTTTTTTTTTTTTTTTTTTTTTTTTAAATAATAAAAAAAAAACATTTTAATTGGTCAAATAGGCCTTCGTTCAACCCAGTTTTCACATCCAGGCATACTGGTATGAGAATGGCTGATCAAGCCTGATTTATAAAGCTAAGCAGGCTTGGCCCTGGTTAGTGCTTGGATGGGAGACTCCCTGGTTCTATAAGCTTTTCAGTTTTATTCATCATATGTGTTTTTTTTTTTTTTAAATAATAAAAAAAAAAACATTTTAATTGGTCAAATAGGCCTTCGTTCAACCCAGTTTTCACATCCAGGCATACTGGTATGAGAATGGCTGATCAAGCCTGATTTATAAAGCTAAGCAGGCTTGGCCCTGGTTAGTGCTTGGGTGGGAGACTCCCTGGTTCTATAAGCTTTTCAGTTTTATTCCTCATATGTTTTTTTTTTTTTTTTAAATAATAAAAAAAAAACATTTTAATTGGTCAAATAGGCCTTCGTTCAACCCAGTTTTCACTTCCAGGCTTACTGGTATAAGAATGGCTGATCAAGACTGATTTATAAAGCTAAGCAGGCTTGGCCCTGGTTAGTGCTTGGATGGGAGACTCCCTGGTTCTATAAGCTTTTCAGTTTTATTCATCATATGTTTTTTTTCTTTATTAAATAATAAAAAAAAAACATTTTAATTGGTCAAATAGGCCTTCGTTCAACCCAGTTTTCACTTCCAGGCATACTGGTATGAGAATGGCTGATCAAGCCTGATTTATAAAGCTAAGCAGGCTTGGGCCTGGTTAGTGCTTGGATGGGAGACTCCCTGGTTCTATAAGCTTTTCAGTTTTATTCCTCATATGTGTTTTTTTTTTATAAAATAATAAATAAAAAAAACATTTTAATTGGTCAAATAGGCCTTCGTTCAACCCAGTTTTCACTTCCAGGCTTACTGGTATGAGAATGGCTGATCAAGCCTGATTTATAAAGCTAAGCAGGCTTGGCCCTGGTTAGTGCTTGGATGGGAGACTCCCCGGTTCTATAAGCTTTTCAGTTTTATTCTTCAAATGTTTTTTTTTTTTTTTTTTTTTTTTTAAATAATAAAAAAAAACATTTTAATTGGTCAAATAGGCCTTCGTTCAACCCAGTTTTCACATCCAGGCATACTGGTATGAGATTGGCTGATCAAGCCTGATTTATAAAGCTAAGCAGGCTTGGCCCTGGTTAGTGCTTGGATGGGAGACTCCCTGGTTCTTTAAGCTTTTCAGTTTTATTCATCATATGTTTTTTTTTATTAAATAATATAAAAAAAAACATTTTAATTGGTCAAATAGGCCTTCGTTCAACCCAGTTTTCACTTCTAGGCTTACTGGTGTAAGAATGGCTGATCAAGCCTGATTTATAAAGCTAAGCAGGCTTGGCCCTGGTTAGTGCTTGGATGGGAGACTCCCTGGTTCTATAAGCTTTTCAGTTTTATTCATCATATGTTTTTTTTTCTATTAAATAATAAAAAAAAAAAAACATTTGAATTGGTCAAATAGGCCTTCGTTCAACCCAGTTTTCACTTCCAGGCTTACTGGTATGAGAATGGCTGATCAAGCCTGATTTATAAAGCTAAGCAGGCTTGGCCCTGGTTAGTGCTTGGATGGGAGACTCCCTGGTTCTATAAGCTTTTCAGTTTTATTCCTCATATGTTTTTTTTTTTTTTTTTTTTTTTTAAATAATAAAAAAAAAAAAAATTAAAATTGGTCAAATAGGCCTTCGTTCAACCCAGTTTTCACATCCAGGCATACTGGTATGAGAATGGCTGATCAAGCCTGATTTATAAAGCTAAGCAGGCTTGGCCCTGGTTAGTGCTTGGATGGGAGACTCCCTGGTTCTATAAGCTTTTCAGTGTTATTCTTCATATGTTTTTTTTTTTTTTTTTTTTTAAATAATAAAAAAAAAAAAAATTAAAATTGGTCAAATAGGCCTTCGTTCAACCCAGTTTTCACATCCAGGCATACTGGTATGAGAATGGCTGATCAAGCCTGATTTATAAAGCTAAGCAGGCTTGGCCCTGGTTAGTGCTTGGATGGGAGACTCCCTGGTTCTTTAAGCTTTTCAGTTTTATTCATCATATGTTTTTTTTTTATTAAATAATATAAAAAAAAAACATTTTAATTGGTCAAATAGGCCTTCGTTCAACCCAGTTTTCACTTCTAGGCTTACTGGTATAAGAATGGCTGATCAAGCCTGATTTATAAAGCTAAGCAGGCTTGGCCCTGGTTAGTGCTTGGATGGGAGACTCCCTGGTTCTATAAGCTTTTCAGTTTTATTCATCATATGTTTTTTTTTCTATTAAATAATAAAAAAAAAAAAAACATTTGAATTGGTCAAATAGGCCTTCGTTCAACCCAGTTTTCACTTCCAGGCTTACTGGTATGAGAATGGCTGATCAAGCCTGATTTATAAAGCTAAGCAGGCTTGGCCCTGGTTAGTGCTTGGATGGGAGACTCCCTGGTTCTATAAGCTTTTCAGTTTTATTCATCATATGTGTTTTTTTTTTTTAAATAATAAAAAAAAAACATTTTAATTGGTCAAATAGGCCTTCGTTCAACCCAGTTTTCACTTCCAGGCTTACTGGTATGAGAATGGCTGATCAAGCCTGATTTATAAAGCTAAGCAGGCTTGGCCCTGGTTAGTGCTTGGGTGGGAGACTCCTTGGTTCTATAAGCTTTTCAGTTTTATTCCTCATATGTTTTTTTTTTTTTTTTTTTTTTTTAAATAATAAAAAAAAAACATTTTAATTGGTCAAATAGGCCTTCGTTCAACCCAGTTTTCACATCCAGGCATACTGGTATGAGAATGGCTGATCAAGCCTGATTTATAAAGCTACAGTAAGCAGGCTTGGCCCTGGTTAGTGCTTGGGTGGGAGACTCCCTGGTTCTATAAGCTTTTCAGTTTTATTCCTCATGTGTTTTTTTTTTTTTTTTTAAATAATAAAAAAAAAAACATTTTAATTGGTCAAATAGGCCTTCGTTCAACCCAGTTTTCACTTCCAGGCTTACTGGTATGAGAATGGCTGATCAAGCCTGATTTATAAAGCTAAGCAGGCTTGGCCCTGGTTAGTGCTTGGATGGGAGACTCCCTGTTTCTATAAGCTTTTCAGTTTTATTCTTCAAATGTTTTTTTTTTTTTTTTTTTTTTTTAAATAATAAAAAAAAAACATTTTAATTGGTCAAATAGGCCTTCGTTCAACCCAGTTTTCACATCCAGGCATACTGGTATGAGAATGGCTGATCAAGCCTGATTTATAAAGCTAAGCAGGCTTGGCCCTGGTTAGTGCTTGGATGGGAGACTCCCTGGTTCTATAAGCTTTTCAGTTTTATTCATCATATGTGTTTTTTTTTTTTTAAATAATAAAAAAAAAAACATTTTAATTGGTCAAATAGGCCTTCGTTCAACCCAGTTTTCACATCCAGGCATACTGGTATGAGAATGGCTGATCAAGCCTGATTTATAAAGCTAAGCAGGCTTGGCCCTGGTTAGTGCTTGGGTGGGAGACTCCCTGGTTCTATAAGCTTTTCAGTTTTATTCCTCATATGTTTTTTTTTTTTTTTTAAATAATAAAAAAAAAACATTTTAATTGGTCAAATAGGCCTTCGTTCAACCCAGTTTTCACTTCCAGGCTTACTGGTATAAGAATGGCTGATCAAGACTGATTTATAAAGCTAAGCAGGCTTGGCCCTGGTTAGTGCTTGGATGGGAGACTCCC
Organism: Clarias gariepinus; assembly: GCF_024256425.1. NCBI lineage: Eukaryota > Metazoa > Chordata > Actinopteri > Siluriformes > Clariidae > Clarias > Clarias gariepinus. Next base: position 30,735,415 of record NC_071100.1, read on the forward strand.
TGGTTCTATAAGCTTTTCAGTTTTATTCATCATATGTTTTTTTTCTTTATTAAATAATAAAAAAAAACATTTTAATTGGTCAAATAGGCCTTCGTTCAACCCAGTTTTCACTTCCAGGCATACTGGTATGAGAATGGCTGATCAAGCCTGATTTATAAAGCTAAGCAGGCTTGGGCCTGGTTAGTGCTTGGATGGGAGACTCCCTGGTTCTATAAGCTTTTCAGTTTTATTCCTCATATGTGTTTTTTTTTTATAAAATAATAAATAAAAAAAACATTTTAATTGGTCAAATAGGCCTTCGTTCAACCCAGTTTTCACTTCCAGGCTTACTGGTATGAGAATGGCTGATCAAGCCTGATTTATAAAGCTAAGCAGGCTTGGCCCTGGTTAGTGCTTGGATGGGAGACTCCCCGGTTCTATAAGCTTTTCAGTTTTATTCTTCAAATGTTTTTTTTTTTTTTTTTTTTTTTTTTTTAAATAATAAAAAAAAACATTTTAATTGGTCAAATAGGCCTTCGTTCAACCCAGTTTTCACATCCAGGCATACTGGTATGAGATTGGCTGATCAAGCCTGATTTATAAAGCTAAGCAGGCTTGGCCCTGGTTAGTGCTTGGATGGGAGACTCCCTGGTTCTTTAAGCTTTTCAGTTTTATTCATCATATGTTTTTTTTTTATTAAATAATATAAAAAAAAAACATTTTAATTGGTCAAATAGGCCTTCGTTCAACCCAGTTTTCACTTCTAGGCTTACTGGTGTAAGAATGGCTGATCAAGCCTGATTTATAAAGCTAAGCAGGCTTGGCCCTGGTTAGTGCTTGGATGGGAGACTCCCTGGTTCTATAAGCTTTTCAGTTTTATTCATCATATGTTTTTTTTTCTATTAAATAATAAAAAAAAAAAAACATTTTAATTGGTCAAATAGGCCTTCGTTCAACCCAGTTTTCACTTCCAGGCTTACTGGTATGAGAATGGCTGATCAAGCCTGATTTATAAAGCTAAGCAGGCTTGGCCCTGGTTAGTGCTTGGATGGGAGACTCCCTGGTTCTATAAGCTTTTCAGTTTTATTCATCAAATGTGTTTTTTTTTTTTTAAATAATAAAAAAAAAAACATTTTAATTGGTCAAATAGGCCTTCGTTCAACCCAGTTTTCACTTCCAGGCTTACTGATATGAGAATGGCTGATCAAGCCTGATTTATAAAGCTAAGCAGGCTTGGCCCTGGTTAGTGCTTGGGTGGGAGACTCCCTGGTTCTATAAGCTTTTCAGTTTTATTCCTCATATGTTTTTTTTTTTTTTTTTTTTTTTAAATAATAAAAAAAAAACATTTTAATTGGTCAAATAGGCCTTCGTTCAACCCAGTTTTCACATCCAGGCATACTGGTATGAGAATGGCTGATCAAGCCTGATTTATAAAGCTACAATAAGCAGGCTTGGCCCTGGTTAGTGCTTGGGTGGGAGACTCCCTGGTTCTATAAGCTTTTCAGTTTTATTCCTCATATGTTTTTTTTTTTTTTTTAAATAATAAAAAAAAAAACATTTTAATTGGTCAAATAGGCCTTCGTTCAACCCAGTTTTCACTTCCAGGCTTACTGGTATGAGAATGGCTGATCAAGCCTGATTTATAAAGCTAAGCAGGCTTGGCCCTGGTTAGTGCTTGGATGGGAGACTCCCTGTTTCTATAAGCTTTTCAGTTTTATTCTTCAAATGTTTTTTTTTTTTTTTTTTTTTTTTTAAATAATAAAAAAAAAACTTTTTAATTGGTCAAATAGGCCTTCGTTCAACCCAGTTTTCACATCCAGGCATACTGGTATGAGAATGGCTGATCAAGCCTGATTTATAAAGCTAAGCAGGCTTGGCCCTGGTTAGTGCTTGGATGGGAGACTCCCTGGTTCTATAAGCTTTTCAGTTTTATTCATCATATGTGTTTTTTTTTTTTTAAATAATAAAAAAAAAAACATTTTAATTGGTCAAATAGGCCTTCGTTCAACCCAGTTTTCACATCCAGGCATACTGGTATGAGAATGGCTGATCAAGCCTGATTTATAAAGCTAAGCAGGCTTGGCCCTGGTTAGTGCTTGGGTGGGAGACTCCCTGGTTCTATAAGCTTTTCAGTTTTATTCCTCATATGTTTTTTTTTTTTTTTTAAATAATAAAAAAAAAACATTTTAATTGGTCAAATAGGCCTTCGTTCAACCCAGTTTTCACTTCCAGGCTTACTGGTATAAGAATGGCTGATCAAGAATGATTTATAAAGCTAAGCAGGCTTGGCCCTGGTTAGTGCTTGGGTGGGAGACTCCCTGGTTCTATAAGCTTTTCAGTTTTATTCATCATATGTTTTTTTTTTATTAAATAATATAAAAAAAAAACATTTTAATTGGTCAAATAGGCCTTCGTTCAACCCAGTTTTCACTTCTAGGCTTACTGGTATAAGAATGGCTGATCAAGCCTGATTTATAAAGCTAAGCAGGCTTGGCCCTGGTTAGTGCTTGGATGGGAGACTCCCTGGTTCTATAAGCTTTTCAGTTTTATTCATCATATGTTTTTTTTTCTATTAAATAATAAAAAAAAAAAACATTTGAATTGGTCAAATAGGCCTTCGTTCAACCCAGTTTTCACTTCCAGGCTTACTGGTATGAGAATGGCTGATCAAGCCTGATTTATAAAGCTAAGCAGGCTTGGCCCTGGTTAGTGCTTGGATGGGAGACTCCCTGGTTCTATAAGCTTTTCAGTTTTATTCATCATATGTGTTTTTTTTTTTTAAATAATAAAAAAAAAAACATTTTAATTGGTCAAATAGGCCTTCGTTCAACCCAGTTTTCACTTCCAGGCTTACTGGTATGAGAATGGCTGATCAAGCCTGATTTATAAAGCTAAGCAGGCTTGGCCCTGGTTAGTGCTTGGGTGGGAGACTCCCTGGTTCTATAAGCTTTTCAGTTTTATTCCTCATATGTTTTTTTTTTTTTTTTTTTTTTTTTAAATAATAAAAAAAAAACATTTTAATTGGTCAAATAGGCCTTCGTTCAACCCAGTTTTCACATCCAGGCATACTGGTATGAGAATGGCTGATCAAGCCTGATTTATAAAGCTACAGTAAGCAGGCTTGGCCCTGGTTAGTGCTTGGGTGGGAGACTCCCTGGTTCTATAAGCTTTTCAGTTTTATTCCTCATGTGTTTTTTTTTTTTTTTTTAAATAATAAAAAAAAAAACATTTTAATTGGTCAAATAGGCCTTCGTTCAACCCAGTTTTCACTTCCAGGCTTACTGGTATGAGAATGGCTGATCAAGCCTGATTTATAAAGCTAAGCAGGCTTGGCCCTGGTTAGTGCTTGGATGGGAGACTCCCCGTTTCTATAAGCTTTTCAGTTTTATTCTTCAAATGTTTTTTTTTTTTTTTTTTTTTTTTTTAAATAATAAAAAAAAAACATTTTAATTGGTCAAATAGGCCTTCGTTCAACCCAGTTTTCACATCCAGGCATACTGGTATGAGATTGGCTGATCAAGCCTGATTTATAAAGCTAAGCAGGCTTGGCCCTGGTTAGTGCTTGGATGGGAGACTCCCTGGTTCTATAAGCTTTTCAGTTTTATTCATCATATGTGTTTTTTTTTTTTTAAATAATAAAAAAAAAAACATTTTAATTGGTCAAATAGGCCTTCGTTCAACCCAGTTTTCACATCCAGGCATACTGGTATGAGAATGGCTGATCAAGCCTGATTTATAAAGCTAAGCAGGCTTGGCCCTGGTTAGTGCTTGGGTGGGAGACTCCCTGGTTCTATAAGCTTTTCAGTTTTATTCCTCATATGTTTTTTTTTTTTTTTTAAATAATAAAAAAAAAACATTTTAATTGGTCAAATAGGCCTTCGTTCAACCCAGTTTTCACTTCCAGGCTTACTGGTATAAGAATGGCTGATCAAGACTGATTTATAAAGCTAAGCAGGCTTGGCCCTGGTTAGTGCTTGGATGGGAGACTCCCTGGTTCTATAAGCTTTTCAGTTTTATTCATCATATGTTTTTTTTCTTTATTAAATAATAAAAAAAAACATTTTAATTGGTCAAATAGGCCTTCGTTCAACCCAGTTTTCACTTCCAGGCATACTGGTATGAGAATGGCTGATCAAGCCTGATTTATAAAGCTAAGCAGGCTTGGCCCTGGTTAGTGCTTGGATGGGAGACTCCCTGGTTCTATAGGCTTTTCAGTTTTATTCCTCACATAGTTTTTTTTTTTTTTTTTAATTTTGTGAATAATTAAAAAAAAAAAAATTTTAATTGGTCAAATAGGCCTTCGTTCAACCCAGTTTTCACTTCCAGGCTTACTGGTATGAGAATGGCTGATCAAGCCTGATTTATAAAGCTAAGCAGGCTTGGCCCTGGTTAGTGCTTGGATGGGAGACTCCCCGGTTCTATAAGCTTTTCAGTTTTATTCTTCAAATGTTTTTTTTTTTTTTTTTTTTTTTTTTTTAAATAATAAAAAAAAACATTTTAATTGGTCAAATAGGCCTTCGTTCAACCCAGTTTTCACATCCAGGCATACTGGTATGAGATTGGCTGATCAAGCCTGATTTATAAAGCTAAGCAGGCTTGGCCCTGGTTAGTGCTTGGATGGGAGACTCCCTGGTTCTTTAAGCTTTTCAGTTTTATTCATCATATGTTTTTTTTTTATTAAATAATATAAAAAAAAAACATTTTAATTGGTCAAATAGGCCTTCGTTCAACCCAGTTTTCACTTCTAGGCTTACTGGTGTAAGAATGGCTGATCAAGCCTGATTTATAAAGCTAAGCAGGCTTGGCCCTGGTTAGTGCTTGGATGGGAGACTCCCTGGTTCTATAAGCTTTTCAGTTTTATTCATCATATGTTTTTTTTTCTATTAAATAATAAAAAAAAAAAAACATTTTAATTGGTCAAATAGGCCTTCGTTCAACCCAGTTTTCACTTCCAGGCTTACTGGTATGAGAATGGCTGATCAAGCCTGATTTATAAAGCTAAGCAGGCTTGGCCCTGGTTAGTGCTTGGATGGGAGACTCCCTGGTTCTATAAGCTTTTCAGTTTTATTCATCAAATGTGTTTTTTTTTTTAAATAATAAAAAAAAAAACATTTTAATTGGTCAAATAGGCCTTCGTTCAACCCAGTTTTCACTTCCAGGCTTACTGATATGAGAATGGCTGATCAAGCCTGATTTATAAAGCTAAGCAGGCTTGGCCCTGGTTAGTGCTTGGGTGGGAGACTCCCTGGTTCTATAAGCTTTTCAGTTTTATTCCTCATATGTTTTTTTTTTTTTTTTTTTTTTTTAAATAATAAAAAAAAAACATTTTAATTGGTCAAATAGGCCTTCGTTCAACCCAGTTTTCACATCCAGGCATACTGGTATGAGAATGGCTGATCAAGCCTGATTTATAAAGCTACAGTAAGCAGGCTTGGCCCTGGTTAGTGCTTGGGTGGGAGACTCCCTGGTTCTATAAGCTTTTCAGTTTTATTCCTCATATGTTTTTTTTTTTTTTTTAAATAATAAAAAAAAAAACATTTTAATTGGTCAAATAGGCCTTCGTTCAACCCAGTTTTCACTTCCAGGCTTACTGGTATGAGAATGGCTGATCAAGCCTGATTTATAAAGCTAAGCAGGCTTGGCCCTGGTTAGTGCTTGGATGGGAGACTCCCTGTTTCTATAAGCTTTTCAGTTTTATTCTTCAAATGTTTTTTTTTTTTTTTTTTTTTTTTTAAATAATAAAAAAAAAAACATTTTAATTGGTCAAATAGGCCTTCGTTCAACCCAGTTTTCACATCCAGGCATACTGGTATGAGAATGGCTGATCAAGCCTGATTTATAAAGCTAAGCAGGCTTGGCCCTGGTTAGTGCTTGGATGGGAGACTCCCTGGTTCTATAAGCTTTTCAGTTTTATTCATCATATGTGTTTTTTTTTTTTTAAATAATAAAAAAAAAAACATTTTAATTGGTCAAATAGGCCTTCGTTCAACCCAGTTTTCACATCCAGGCATACTGGTATGAGAATGGCTGATCAAGCCTGATTTATAAAGCTAAGCAGGCTTGGCCCTGGTTAGTGCTTGGGTGGGAGACTCCCTGGTTCTATAAGCTTTTCAGTTTTATTCCTCATATGTTTTTTTTTTTTTTTTAAATAATAAAAAAAAAACATTTTAATTGGTCAAATAGGCCTTCGTTCAACCCAGTTTTCACTTCCAGGCTTACTGGTAAAAGAATGGCTGATCAAGACTGATTTATAAAGCTAAGCAGGCTTGGCCCTGGTTAGTGCTTGGATGGGAGACTCCCTGGTTCTATAAGCTTTTCAGTTTTATTCATCATATGTTTTTTTTCTTTATTAAATAATAAAAAAAAACATTTTAATTGGTCAAATAGGCCTTCGTTCAACCCAGTTTTCACTTCCAGGCATACTGGTATGAGAATGGCTGATCAAGCCTGATTTATAAAGCTAAGCAGGCTTGGCCCTGGTTAGTGCTTGGATGGGAGACTCCCTGGTTCTATAAGCTTTTCAGTTTTATTCCTCATATGTGTTTTTTTTTTATAAAATAATAAATAAAAAAAACATTTTAATTGGTCAAATAGGCCTTCGTTCAACCCAGTTTTCACTTCCAGGCTTACTGGTATGAGAATGGCTGATCAAGCCTGATTTATAAAGCTAAGCAGGCTTGGCCCTGGTTAGTGCTTGGATGGGAGACTCCCCGGTTCTATAAGCTTTTCAGTTTTATTCTTCAAATGTTTTTTTTTTTTTTTTTTTTTTTTTTTTTAAATAATAAAAAAAAACATTTTAATTGGTCAAATAGGCCTTCGTTCAACCCAGTTTTCACATCCAGGCATACTGGTATGAGATTGGCTGATCAAGCCTGATTTATAAAGCTAAGCAGGCTTGGCCCTGGTTAGTGCTTGGATGGGAGACTCCCTGGTTCTTTAAGCTTTTCAGTTTTATTCATCATATGTTTTTTTTTTTATTAAATAATATAAAAAAAAAACATTTTAATTGGTCAAATAGGCCTTCGTTCAACCCAGTTTTCACTTCTAGGCTTACTGGTGTAAGAATGGCTGATCAAGCCTGATTTATAAAGCTAAGCAGGCTTGGCCCTGGTTAGTGCTTGGATGGGAGACTCCCTGGTTCTATAAGCTTTTCAGTTTTATTCATCATATGTTTTTTTTTCTATTAAATAATAAAAAAAAAAAAACATTTTAATTGGTCAAATAGGCCTTCGTTCAACCCAGTTTTCACTTCCAGGCTTACTGGTATGAGAATGGCTGATCAAGCCTGATTTATAAAGCTAAGCAGGCTTGGCCCTGGTTAGTGCTTGGATGGGAGACTCCCTGGTTCTATAAGCTTTTCAGTTTTATTCATCAAATGTGTTTTTTTTTTTTAAATAATAAAAAAAAAAACATTTTAATTGGTCAAATAGGCCTTCGTTCAACCCAGTTTTCACTTCCAGGCTTACTGATATGAGAATGGCTGATCAAGCCTGATTTATAAAGCTAAGCAGGCTTGGCCCTGGTTAGTGCTTGGGTGGGAGACTCCCTGGTTCTATAAGCTTTTCAGTTTTATTCCTCATATGTTTTTTTTTTTTTTTTTTTTTTTTAAATAATAAAAAAAAAACATTTTAATTGGTCAAATAGGCCTTCGTTCAACCCAGTTTTCACATCCAGGCATACTGGTATGAGAATGGCTGATCAAGCCTGATTTATAAAGCTACAGTAAGCAGGCTTGGCCCTGGTTAGTGCTTGGGTGGGAGACTCCCTGGTTCTATAAGCTTTTCAGTTTTATTCCTCATATTTTTTTTTTTTTTTTTTAAATAATAAAAAAAAAAACATTTTAATTGGTCAAATAGGCCTTCGTTCAACCCAGTTTTCACTTCCAGGCTTACTGGTATGAGAATGGCTGATCAAGCCTGATTTATAAAGCTAAGCAGGCTTGGCCCTGGTTAGTGCTTGGATGGGAGACTCCCTGTTTCTATAAGCTTTTCAGTTTTATTCTTCAAATGTTTTTTTTTTTTTTTTTTTTTTTTTTAAATAATAAAAAAAAAACATTTTAATTGGTCAAATAGGCCTTCGTTCAACCCAGTTTTCACATCCAGGCATACTGGTATGAGAATGGCTGATCAAGCCTGATTTATAAAGCTAAGCAGGCTTGGCCCTGGTTAGTGCTTGGATGGGAGACTCCCTGGTTCTATAAGCTTTTCAGTTTTATTCATCATATGTGTTTTTTTTTTTTTAAATAATAAAAAAAAAAAACATTTTAATTGGTCAAATAGGCCATCGTTCAACCCAGTTTTCACATCCAGGCATACTGGTATGAGAATGGCTGATCAAGCCTGATTTATAAAGCTAAGCAGGCTTGGCCCTGGTTAGTGCTTGGGTGGGAGACTTCCTGGTTCTATAAGCTTTTCAGTTTTATTCCTCATATGTTTTTTTTTTTTTTTTTTAAATAATAAAAAAAAAACATTTTAATTGGTCAAATAGGCCTTCGTTCAACCCAGTTTTCACTTCCAGGCTTACTGGTATAAGAATGGCTGATCAAGCCTGATTTATAAAGCTAAGCAGGCTTGGCCCTGGTTAGTGCTTGGATGGGAGACTCCCTGGTTCTATAAGCTTTTCAGTTTTATTCATCATATGTTTTTTTTCTTTATTAAATAATAAAAAAAAACATTTTAATTGGTCAAATAGGCCTTCGTTCAACCCAGTTTTCACTTCCAGGCATACTGGTATGAGAATGGCTGATCAAGCCTGATTTATAAAGCTAAGCAGGCTTGGCCCTGGTTAGTGCTTGGATGGGAGACTCCCTGGTTCTTTAAGCTTTTCAGTTTTATTCATCATATGTTTTTTTTATTATTAAATAATAAAAAAAAAAAAACATTTTAATTGGTCAAATAGGCCTTCGTTCAACCCAGTTTTTACTTCCAGGCTTACTGGTATAAGAATGGCTGATCAAGCCTGATTTATAAAGCTAAGCAGGCTTGGCCCTGGTTAGTGCTTGGATGGGAGACTCCCTGGTTCTATAAGCTTTTCAGTTTTATTCATCATATGTGTTTTTTTTTTTTAAATAATAAATAAAAAAAACATTTTAATTGGTCAAATAGGCCTTCGTTCAACCCAGTTTTCACTTCCAGGCTTACTGGTATGAGAATGGCTGATCAAGCCTGATTTATAAAGCTAAGCAGGCTTGGCCCTGGTTAGTGCTTGGATGGGAGACTCCCTGGTTCTATAAGCTTTTCAGTTTTATTCCTCATATGTTTTTTAATTTTTTTTTTTTTTAAATAAAAAAAATAAAAAATTTTAATTGGTCAAATAGGCCTTCGTTCAACCCAGGTTTCACATCCAGGCATACTGGTATGAGAATGGCTGATCAAGCCTGATTTATAAAGCTAAGCAGGCTTGGCCCTGGTTAGTGCTTGGGTGGGAGACTCCCTGGTTCTATAAGCTTTTCAGTTTTATTCCTCATATGTTTTTTTTTTTTTTTTTTTTTTTAAATAAAAAAAAAAAAACATTTTAATTGGTCAAATAGGCCTTCGTTCAACCCAGTTTTCACTTCCAGGCTTACTGGTATGAGAATGGCTGATCAAGCCTGATTTATAAAGCTAAGCAGGCTTGGCCCTGGTTAGTGCTTGGATGGGAGACTCCCTGGTTCTATAAGCTTTTCAGTTTTATTCTTCATATGTTTTTTTTTTTTTTTTTTTTTTTTTTAAATAATAAAAAAAAAAACATTTTAATTGGTCAAATAGGCCTTCGTTCAACCCAGTTTTCACATCCAGGCATACTGGTATGAGAATGGCTGATCAAGCCTGATTTATAAAGCTAAGCAGGCTTGGCCCTGGTTAGTGCTTGGATGGGAGACTCCCTGGTTCTATAAGCTTTTCAGTTTTATTCCTCATATGTGTTTTTTTTTTTTTAAATAATAAAAAAAAAAACATTTTAATTGGTCAAATAGGCCTTCGTTCAACCCAGTTTTCACATCCAGGCATACTGGTATGAGAATGGCTGATCAAGCCTGATTTATAAAGCTAAGCAGGCTTGGCCCTGGTTAGTGCTTGGATGGGAGACTCCCTGGTTCTATAAGCTTTCCAGTTTTATTCCTCATATGTTTTTTTTTTTTTTAAATAATAAAAAAAAAGAGAGACTCCCTGGTTCTATAAGCTTTTCAGTTTTATTCATCATATGTTTTTTTTCTTTATTAAATAATTTAAAAAAACATTTTAATTGGTCAAATAGGCCTTCGTTCAACCCAGTTTTCACTTCCAGGCATACTGGTATGAGAATGGCTGATCAAGCCAGATTTATAAAGCTAAGCAGGCTTGGCCCTGGTTAGTGCTTGGATGGGAGACTCCCTGGTTCTTTAAGCTTTTCAGTTTTATTCATCATATGTTTTTTTTTTATTAAATAATTAAAAAAAAAACATTTTAATTGGTCAAATAGGCCTTCGTTCAACCCAGTTTTCACTTCCAGGCTTACTGGTATGAGAATGGCTGATCAAGCCTGATTTATAAAGCTAAGCAGGCTTGGCCCTGGTTAGTGCTTGGATGGGAGACTCCCTGGTTCTTTAAGCTTTTCAGTTTTATTCATCATATGTTTTTTTTTTAATTAAATAATAAAAATAAAAAAACATTTTAATTGGTCAAATAGGCCTTCGTTCAACCCAGTTTTCACTTCCAGGCTTACTGGTATAAGAATGGCTAATCAAGCCTGATTTATAAAGCTAAGCAGGCTTGGCCCTGGTTAGTGCTTGGATGGGAGACTCCCTGGTTCTATAAGCTTTTCAGTTTTATTCATCATATGTTTTTTTTCTTTATTAAATAATAAAAAAAAACATTTTAATTGGTCAAATAGGCCTTCGTTCAACCCAGTTTTCACTTCCAGGCATACTGGTATGAGAATGGCTGATCAAGCCTGACTTATAAAGCTAAGCAGGCTTGGCCCTGATTAGTGCTTGGATGGGAGACTCCCTGGTTCTATAAGCTTTTCAGTTTTATTCTTCATATGTTTTTTTTTTTTTTTTTTTTTTTTTAAATAATAAAAAAAATAAAAATAAAATTGGTCAAATAGGCCTTCGTTCAACCCAGTTTTCACATCCAGGCATACTGGTATGAGAATGGCTGATCAAGCCTGATTTATAAAGCTAAGCAGGCTTGGCCCTGGTTAGTGCTTGGATGGGAGACTCCCTGGTTCTATAAGCTTTTCAGTGTTATTCTTCATATGTTTTTTTTTTTTTTTTTTTTTTTAAATAATAATAAAAAGAAAAAATTAAAATTGGTCAAATAGGCCTTCGTTCAACCCAGTTTTCACATCCAGGCATACTGGTATGAGAATGGCTGATCAAGCCTGATTTATAAAGCTAAGCAGGCTTGGCCCTGGTTAGTGCTTGGGTGGGAGACTTCCTGGTTCTATAAGCTTTTCAGTTTTATTCCTCATATGTTTTTTTTTTTTTTTTTTAAATAATAAAAAAAAAACATTTTAATTGGTCAAATAGGCCTTCGTTCAACCCAGTTTTCACTTCCAGGCTTACTGGTATAAGAATGGCTGATCAAGCCTGATTTATAAAGCTAAGCAGGCTTGGCCCTGGTTAGTGCTTGGATGGGAGACTCCCTGGTTCTATAAGCTTTTCAGTTTTATTCATCATATGTTTTTTTTCTTTATTAAATAATAAAAAAAAACATTTTAATTGGTCAAATAGGCCTTCGTTCAACCCAGTTTTCACTTCCAGGCATACTGGTATGAGAATGGCTGATCAAGCCTGATTTATAAAGCTAAGCAGGCTTGGCCCTGGTTAGTGCTTGGATGGGAGACTCCCTGGTTCTTTAAGCTTTTCAGTTTTATTCATCATATGTTTTTTTTATTATTAAATAATAAAAAAAAAAAAAACATTTTAATTGGTCAAATAGGCCTTCGTTCAACCCAGTTTTTACTTCCAGGCTTACTGGTATAAGAATGGCTGATCAAGCCTGATTTATAAAGCTAAGCAGGCTTGGCCCTGGTTAGTGCTTGGATGGGAGACTCCCTGGTTCTATAAGCTTTTCAGTTTTATTCATCATATGTGTTTTTTTTTTTTAAATAATAAATAAAAAAAACATTTTAATTGGTCAAATAGGCCTTCGTTCAACCCAGTTTTCACTTCCAGGCTTACTGGTATGAGAATGGCTGATCAAGCCTGATTTATAAAGCTAAGCAGGCTTGGCCCTGGTTAGTGCTTGGATGGGAGACTCCCTGGTTCTATAAGCTTTTCAGTTTTATTCCTCATATGTTTTTTAATTTTTTTTTTTTTTAAATAAAAAAAATAAAAAATTTTAATTGGTCAAATAGGCCTTCGTTCAACCCAGGTTTCACATCCAGGCATACTGGTATGAGAATGGCTGATCAAGCCTGATTTATAAAGCTAAGCAGGCTTGGCCCTGGTTAGTGCTTGGGTGGGAGACTCCCTGGTTCTATAAGCTTTTCAGTTTTATTCCTCATATGTTTTTTTTTTTTTTTTTTTTTTTAAATAATAAAAAAAAAACATTTTAATTGGTCAAATAGGCCTTCGTTCAACCCAGTTTTCACTTCCAGGCTTACTGGTATGAGAATGGCTGATCAAGCCTGATTTATAAAGCTAAGCAGGCTTGGCCCTGGTTAGTGCTTGGATGGGAGACTCCCTGGTTCTATAAGCTTTTCAGTTTTATTCTTCATATGTTTTTTTTTTTTTTTTTTTTTTTTTTTAAATAATAAAAAAAAAAACATTTTAATTGGTCAAATAGGCCTTCGTTCAACCCAGTTTTCACATCCAGGCATACTGGTATGAGAATGGCTGATCAAGCCTGATTTATAAAGCTAAGCAGGCTTGGCCCTGGTTAGTGCTTGGATGGGAGACTCCCTGGTTCTATAAGCTTTTCAGTTTTATTCCTCATATGTGTTTTTTTTTTTTTAAATAATAAAAAAAAAAACATTTTAATTGGTCAAATAGGCCTTCGTTCAACCCAGTTTTCACATCCAGGCATACTGGTATGAGAATGGCTGATCAAGCCTGATTTATAAAGCTAAGCAGGCTTGGCCCTGGTTAGTGCTTGGATGGGAGACTCCCTGGTTCTATAAGCTTTCCAGTTTTATTCCTCATATGTTTTTTTTTTTTTTAAATAATAAAAAAAAAGAGAGACTCCCTGGTTCTATAAGCTTTTCAGTTTTATTCATCATATGTTTTTTTTCTTTATTAAATAATTTAAAAAAACATTTTAATTGGTCAAATAGGCCTTCGTTCAACCCAGTTTTCACTTCCAGGCATACTGGTATGAGAATGGCTGATCAAGCCAGATTTATAAAGCTAAGCAGGCTTGGCCCTGGTTAGTGCTTGGATGGGAGACTCCCTGGTTCTTTAAGCTTTTCAGTTTTATTCATCATATGTTTTTTTTTTATTAAATAATTAAAAAAAAAACATTTTAATTGGTCAAATAGGCCTTCGTTCAACCCAGTTTTCACTTCCAGGCTTACTGGTATGAGAATGGCTGATCAAGCCTGATTTATAAAGCTAAGCAGGCTTGGCCCTGGTTAGTGCTTGGATGGGAGACTCCCTGGTTCTTTAAGCTTTTCAGTTTTATTCATCATATGTTTTTTTTTTAATTAAATAATAAAAATAAAAAAACATTTTAATTGGTCAAATAGGCCTTCGTTCAACCCAGTTTTCACTTCCAGGCTTACTGGTATAAGAATGGCTAATCAAGCCTGATTTATAAAGCTAAGCAGGCTTGGCCCTGGTTAGTGCTTGGATGGGAGACTCCCTGGTTCTATAAGCTTTTCAGTTTTATTCATCATATGTTTTTTTTCTTTATTAAATAATAAAAAAAAACATTTTAATTGGTCAAATAGGCCTTCGTTCAACCCAGTTTTCACTTCCAGGCATACTGGTATGAGAATGGCTGATCAAGCCTGACTTATAAAGCTAAGCAGGCTTGGCCCTGATTAGTGCTTGGATGGGAGACTCCCTGGTTCTATAAGCTTTTCAGTTTTATTCTTCATATGTTTTTTTTTTTTTTTTTTTTTTTTAAATAATAAAAAAAATAAAAATAAAATTGGTCAAATAGGCCTTCGTTCAACCCAGTTTTCACATCCAGGCATACTGGTATGAGAATGGCTGATCAAGCCTGATTTATAAAGCTAAGCAGGCTTGGCCCTGGTTAGTGCTTGGATGGGAGACTCCCTGGTTCTATAAGCTTTTCAGTGTTATTCTTCATATGTTTTTTTTTTTTTTTTTTTTTTTAAATAATAATAAAAAGAAAAAATTAAAATTGGTCAAATAGGCCTTCGTTCAACCCAGTTTTCACATCCAGGCATACTGGTATGAGAATGGCTGATCAAGCCTGATTTATAAAGCTAAGCAGGCTTGGCCCTGGTTAGTGCTTGGATGGGAGACTCCCTGGTTCTTTAAGCTTTTCAGTTTTATTCATCATATGTTTTTTTTTTATTAAATAATAAAAAAAAAAACATTTTAATTGGTCAAATAGGCCTTCGTTCAACCCAGTTTTCACTTCTAGGCTTACTGGTATAAGAATGGCTGATCAAGCCTGATTTATAAAGCTAAGCAGGCTTGGCCCTGGTTAGTGCTTGGATGGGAGACTCCCTGGTTCTATAAGCTTTTCAGTTTTATTCTTCATATGTTTTTTTTTTTTTTTTTTTTTAAATAATAAAAAAAAAAACATTTTAATTGGTCAGATAGGCCTTCGTTCACACCAGGTTTCACTTCCAGGCATACTGGTATGAGAATGGCTGATCAAGCCTGATTTATAAAGCTAAGCAGGCTTGGCCCTGGTTAGTGCTTGGATGGGAGACTCCCTGGTTCTTTAAGCTTTTTAGTTTTATTCATCATATGTTTTTTTTTTATTAAATAATAAAAAAAAAAAACATTTTAATTGGTCAAATAGGCCTTCGTTCAACCCAGTTTTCACTTCCAGGCTTACTGGTATGAGAGTGGCTGATCAAGCCTGATTTATAAAGCTAAGCAGGCTTGGCCCTGGTTAGTGCTTGAATGGGAGACTCCCTGGTTCTATAAGCTTTTCAGTTTTATTCATCATATGTTTTTTTTTTTTAATAAATAATAAAAAATAAAACATTTTAATTGGTCAAATAGGCCTTCGTTCAACCCAGGTTTCACTTTCAGGCTTACTGGTATGAGAATGGCTGATCAAGCCTGATTTATAAAGCTAAGCAGGCTTGGCCCTGGTTAGTGCTTGGATGGGAGACTCCCTGGTTCTATAAGCTTTTCAGTTTTATTCCTCATATAGTTTTTTTTTTTTTTTTTTTCTTTTAAATAATAAAAAAAAAAAGTTTTTTAATTGGTCAAATAGGTCTTCGTTCAACCCAGTTTTCACATCCAGGCATACTGGTATGAGAATGGCTGATCAAGCCTGACTTATAAAGCTAAGCAGGCTTGGCCCTGATTAGTGCTTGGATGGGAGACTCCCTGGTTCTATAAGCTTTTCAGTTTTATTCTTCATATGTTTTTTTTTTTTTTTTTTTTTTTTAAATAATAAAAAAAAAAAAAAAAAAAATTAAAATTGGTCAAATAGGCCTTCGTTCAACCCAGTTTTCACATCCAGGCATACTGGTATGAGAATGGCTGATCAAGCCTGATTTATAAAGCTAAGCAGGCTTGGCCCTGGTTAGTGCTTGGATGGGAGACTCCCTGGTTCTATAAGCTTTTCAGTGTTATTCTTCATATGTTTTTTTTTTTTTTTTTTTTTTTAAATAATAATAAAAAGAAAAAATTAAAATTGGTCAAATAGGCCTTCGTTCAACCCAGTTTTCACATCCAGGCATACTGGTATGAGAATGGCTGATCAAGCCTGATTTATAAAGCTAAGCAGGCTTGGCCCTGGTTAGTGCTTGGATGGGAGACTCCCTGGTTCTTTAAGCTTTTCAGTTTTATTCATCATATGTTTTTTTTTTATTAAATAATAAAAAAAAAAAACATTTTAATTGGTCAAATAGGCCTTCGTTCAACTCAGTTTTCACTTCTAGGCTTACTGGTATAAGAATGGCTGATCAAGCCTGATTTATAAAGCTAAGCAGGCTTGGCCCTGGTTAGTGCTTGGATGGGAGACTCCCTGGTTCTATAAGCTTTTCAGTTTTATTCTTCATATGTTTTTTTTTTTTTTTTTTTTAAATAATAAAAAAAAAAACATTTTAATTGGTCAGATAGGCCTTCGTTCACACCAGGTTTCACTTCCAGGCATACTGGTATGAGAATGGCTGATCAAGCCTGATTTATAAAGCTAAGCAGGCTTGGCCCTGGTTAGTGCTTGGATGGGAGACTCCCTGGTTCTATAAGCATTTCAGTTTTATTCATCATATGTTTTTTTTTTTATTAAATAATAAAAAAAAAAACATTTTAATTGGTCAAATAGGCCTTCGTTCAACCCAGGTTTCACTTCCAGGCTTACTAGTATGAGAATGGCTGATCAAGCCTGATTTATAAAGCTAAGCAGGCTTGGCCCTGGTTAGTGCTTGTATGGGAGACTTCCTGGTTCTATAAGCTTTTCAGTTTTATTCTTCATATGTTTTTTTATTATTTTTATTTTTTTATTAAATAATAAAAAAAAACACATTTTAATTGGTCAAATAGGCCTTCGTTCAACCCAGTTTTCACATCCAGGCATACTGGTATGAGAAAGGCTGATCAAGCCTGATTTATAAAGCTAAGCAGGCTTGGCCCTGGTTAGTGCTTGGATGGGAGACTCCCTGGTTCTATAAGCTTTTCAGATTTATTCTTCATATGTTTTTTTTTTTTTTTTTAAATAATAAAAAAAAAAACATTTTAATTGGTCAAATAGGCCTTCGTTCAACCCAGGTTTCACTTCCAGGCTTACTGGTATGAGAATGGCTGATCAAGCCTGATTTATAAAGCTAAGCAGGCTTGGCCCTGGTTAGTGCTTGGATGGGAGACTTCCTGGTTCTATAAGCTTTTCAGTTTTATTCTTCATATGTTTTTTTTTTTATAAATAATAAAAAAAAAAACATTTTAATTGGTCAAATAGGCCTTCGTTCCACCCAGGTTTCACTTCCAGGCTTACTGGTATGAGAATGGCTGATCAAGCCTGATTTATAAAGCTAAGCAGGCTTGGCCCTGGTTAGTGCTTGTATGGGAGACTTCCTGGTTCTATAAGCTTTTCAGTTTTATTCTTCATATGTTTTTTTATTATTTTTATTTTTTTATTAAATAATAAAAAAAAACACATTTTAATTGGTCAAATAGGCCTTCGTTCAACCCAGTTTTCACATCCAGGCATACTGGTATGAGAAAGGCTGATCAAGCATGATTTATAAAGCTAAGCAGGCTTGGCCCTGGTTAGTGCTTGGATGGGAGACTCCCTGGTTCTATAAGCTTTTCAGATTTATTCTTCATATGTTGTTTTTTTTTTTTTTTAAATAATAAAAAAAAAAACATTTTAATTGGTCAAATAGGCCTTCGTTCAACCCAGGTTTCACTTCCAGGCTTACTGGTATGAGAATGGCTGATCAAGCCTGATTTATAAAGCTAAGCAGGCTTGGCCCTGGTTAGTGCTTGGATGGGAGACTTCCTGGTTCTATAAGCTTTTCAGTTTTATTCTTCATATGTTTTTTTTTTTATAAATAATAAAAAAAAAACATTTTAATTGGTCAAATAGGCCTTCGTTCCACCCAGGTTTCACTTCCAGGCTTACTGGTATGAGAATGGCTGATCAAGCCTGATTTATAAAGCTAAGCAGGCTTGGCCCTGGTTAGTGCTTGGATGGGAGACTCCCTGGTTCTATAAGCTTTTCAGTTTTATTCTTCATATGTTTTTTTTTTTTTTTTTTTAAATAAATAAAAAAAAACATTTTAATTGGTCAAATAGGCCTTCGTTCAACCCAGGTTTCACTTCTAGGCTTACTGGTATGAGAATGGCTGATCAAGCCTGATTTATAAAGCTAAGCAGGCTTGGCCCTGGTTAGTGCTTGGATGGGAGACTCCCTGGTTTTATAAGCTTTTCAGTTTTATTCCTCATATGTTTTTTTTTTTCTTTTTAATTTTGTAAATAATTAAAAAACAATTTTTTTAATTGGTCAAATAGGTTTCACTTCCAGGCTTACTGGTATGAGAATGGCTGATCAAGCCTGATTTATAAAGCTAAGCAGGCTTGGCCCTGGTTAGTCCTTGGATGGGAGACTTCCTGGTTCTATAAGCTTTTCAGTTTTATTCCTCACATAGTTTTTTTTTTTTTTTTTTTTATTATTATTTTTTTTTTTTATTTTGTAAATAATTAAAAAAAATTTTTTTTAATTGGTCAAATAGGCCTTCGTTCCACCCAGTTTTCACATCCAGGCATACTGGTATGAGAATGGCTGATCAAGCCTGATTTATAAAGCTAAGCAGGCTTGGCCCTGGTTAGTCCTTGGATGGGAGACTTCCTGGTTCTGCAAGCTTTTCAGTTTTATTCCTCACATAGTTTTTTTTTTTTAATTTATTTTTATTTTTTTATTTTTATTTTGTAAATAATTAAAAAAAAGTTTTTTTAATTGGTCAAATTGGCCTTCGTTCCACCCAGTTTTCACATCCAGGCATACTGGTATGAGAATGGCTGATCAAGCCTGATCTATAAAGCTAAGCAGGCTTGGCCCTGGTTAGTGCTTGGATGGGAGACTCCCTGGTTCTATAAGCTTTTCAGTTTTATTCCTCATATGTTTTTTTTTTTTGTTTTATAAATAATAAAAAAAAACATTTTAATTGGTCAAATAGGCCTTCGTTCAACCCAGGTTTCACTTCCAGGCTTACTGGGATGAGAATGGCTGATCAAGCCTGATTTATAAAGCTAAGCAGGCTTGGCCCTGGTTAGTGCTTGGATGGGAGACTCCCTGGTTCTATAAGCTTTTCAGTTTTATTCCTCATATAGTTTATTTTTTTTTATTCTTTTTTTATTTATTTTTTTATTTTGTAAATAATTAAACAAAAATGTTTTTAATTGGTCAAATAGGCCTTCGTTCAACCCAGTTTTCATTTCCAGGCTAACTGGTAGGAGAATGGCTGATCAAGCCTGATTTATAAAGCTAAGCAGGCTTGGCCCTGGTTAGTGCTTGGATGGGAGACTCCCTGGTTCTATAAGCTTTTCAGTTTTATTCCTCATATGTTTTTTTTTTATTTTTTATTCATAATAAAAAAAAACATTTTAATTGGTCAAATAGGCCTTCGTTCAACCCAGGTTTCACTTCCAGGCTTACTGGTATGAGAATGGCTGATCAAGCCTGATTTATAAAGCTAAGCAGGCTTGGCCCTGGTTAGTGCTTGGATGGGAGACTCCCTGGTTCTATAAGCTTTTCAGTTTTATTACTCATATGTTTTTTTTTTCTTTTTTATAAATAATAAAAAAAAACATTTTAATTGGTCAAATAGGCCTTCGTTCAACCCAATTTTCACTTCCAGGCTTACTGGTATGAGAATGGCTGATCAAGTCTGATTTATAAAGCTAAGCAGGCTTGGCCCTGGTTAGTGCTTGGATGGGAGACTCCCTGGTTCTATAA
The DNA here is from genome assembly GCF_024256425.1 of Clarias gariepinus. Classification (NCBI taxonomy): domain Eukaryota; kingdom Metazoa; phylum Chordata; class Actinopteri; order Siluriformes; family Clariidae; genus Clarias; species Clarias gariepinus. Next base: position 30,754,908 of record NC_071100.1, read on the forward strand.
GCTTTTCAATTTTATTCCTCATAAGTTTTTTTATTTTTTTTTTAAATAAAAAAAAAACATTTTAATTGGTCAAATAGGCCTTCGTTCAACCCAGTTTTCACTTCCAGGCTTACTGGTATGAGAATGGCTGATCAAGCCTGATTTATAAAGCTAAGCAGGCTTGGCCCTGGTTAGTGCTTGTATGGGAGACTCCCTGGTTCTATAAGCTTTTCAGTTTTATTCCTCATATGTTTTTTTTTTATTTTTTATAAATAATTAAAAAAAACATTTTAATTGGTCAAATAGGCCTTCGTTCAACCCAGTTTTCAGTTCCAGGCTTACTGGTATGAGAATGGCTGATCAAGCCTGATTTATAAAGCTAAGCAGGCTTGGCCCTGGTTAGTGCTTGGATGGGAGACTTCCTGGTTCTATAAGCTTTTCAGTTTTATTCTTCATATGTTTTTTTTTTTTTTTTTTTTTTATTAAATAATAAAAAAAAAAACTTTTTAATTGGTCAAATAGGCCTTCGTTCAACCCAGTTTTCACATCCAGGCATACTGGTATGAGAATGGCTGATCAAGCCTGATTTATAAAGCTAAGTAGGCTTGGCCCTGGTTAGTGCTTGGATGGGAGTCTCCCTGGTTCTATAAGCTTTTCAGTTTTATTCCTCATATGTTTTTAAATTTTTTTTTTAAATAAAAAAAAAAAAAATATTTAAATTGTTCAAATAGGCCTTCGTTCAACCCAGGTTTCACTTCCAGGCTTACTGGTATGAGAATGGCTGATCAAGCCTGATTTATAAAGCTAAGCAGGCTTGGCCCTGGTTAGTGCTTGGATGGGAGACTTCCTGGTTCTATAAGCTTTTCAGTTTTATTCCTTATATAGTTTTTATTTTTTTTTTCTTTTAAATAATAAAAAAAAAAAATTTTAATTGGTCAAATAGGCCTTCGTTCAACCCAGTTTTCACATCCAGGCATACTGGTATGAGAATGGCTGATCAAGCCTAATTTATAAAGCTAAGCAGGCTTGACCCTGGTTAGTGCTTGGATGGGAGACGTCCTGGTTCTATAAGCTTTTTAGTTTTATTCTTCATACGTTTTTTTTTTATTTTTATTTTTTTTATAAATAATAATAAAAAAAAAATTTAATTGGTCAAATAGGCCTTCGTTCAACCCAGTTTTCACATCCAGGCATACTGGTATGAGAATGGCTGATCAAGCCTGATTTATAAAGCTAAGCAGGTTTGGCCCTGGTTAGTGCTTGGATGGGAGACTCCCTGGTTCTATAAGCTTTTCAGTTTTATTCTTCATATGTTTTTTTTTTTTTGTTTTTTTTTAATAAATAAAAAAAAACATTTTAATTGGTCAAATAGGCCTTCGTTCAACCCAGGTTTCACTTCTAGGCTTACTGGTATGAGAATGGCTGATCAAGCCTGATTTATAAAGCTAAGCAGGCTTGGCCCTGGTTAGTGCTTGGATGGGAGACTCCCTGGTTCTATAAGCTTTTCAGTTTTATTCCTCATATGTTTTTTTTTTATTTTTTATTCATAATAAAAAAAAACATTTTAATTGGTCAAATAGGCCTTCGTTCAACCCAGGTTTCACTTCCAGGCTTACTGGTATGAGAATGGCTGATCAAGCCTGATTTATAAAGCTAAGCAGGCTTGGCCCTGGTTAGTGCTTGGATGGGAGACTCCCTGGTTCTGTAAGCTTTTCAGTTTTATTACTCATATGTTTTTTTTTTCTTTTTTATAAATAATAAAAAAAAACATTTTAATTGGTCAAATAGGCCTTCGTTCAACCCAATTTTCACTTCCAGGCTTACTGGTATGAGAATGGCTGATCAAGTCTGATTTATAAAGCTAAGCAGGCTTGGCCCTGGTTAGTGCTTGGATGGGAGACTCCCTGGTTCTATAAGCTTTTCAATTTTATTCCTCATAAGTTTTTTTATTTTTTTTTTAAATAAAAAAAAAACATTTTAATTGGTCAAATAGGCCTTCGTTCAACCCAGTTTTCACTTCCAGGCTTACTGGTATGAGAATGGCTGATCAAGCCTGATTTATAAAGCTAAGCAGGCTTGGCCCTGGTTAGTGCTTGTATGGGAGACTCCCTGGTTCTATAAGCTTTTCAGTTTTATTCCTCATATGTTTTTTTTTTATTTTTTATAAATAATAAAAAAAAACATTTTAATTGGTCAAATAGGCCTTCGTTCAACCCAGTTTTCACTTCCAGGCTTACTGGTATGAGAATGGCTGATCAAGCCTGATTTATAAAGCTAAGCAGGCTTGGCCCTGGTTAGTGCTTGGATGGGAGACTTCCTGGTTCTATAAGCTTTTCAGTTTTATTCTTCATATGTTTTTTTTTTTTTTTTTTTTTTATTAAATAATAAAAAAAAAAACTTTTTAATTGGTCAAATAGGCCTTCGTTCAACCCAGTTTTCACATCCAGGCATACTGGTATGAGAATGGCTGATCAAGCCTGATTTATAAAGCTAAGTAGGCTTGGCCCTGGTTAGTGCTTGGATGGGAGTCTCCCTGGTTCTATAAGCTTTTCAGTTTTATTCCTCATATGTTTTTAAATTTTTTTTTTAAATAAAAAAAAAATATATATTTAAATTGTTCAAATAGGCCTTCGTTCAACCCAGGTTTCACTTCCAGGCTTACTGGTATGAGAATGGCTGATCAAGCCTGATTTATAAAGCTAAGCAGGCTTGGCCCTGGTTAGTGCTTGGATGGGAGACTTCCTGGTTCTATAAGCTTTTCAGTTTTATTCCTTATATAGTTTTTATTTTTTTTTTCTTTTAAATAATAAAAAAAAAAAATTTTAATTGGTCAAATAGGCCTTCGTTCAACCCAGTTTTCACATCCAGGCATACTGGTATGAGGATGGCTGATCAAGCCTAATTTATAAAGCTAAGCAGGCTTGACCCTGGTTAGTGCTTGGATGGGAGACGTCCTGGTTCTATAAGCTTTTTAGTTTTATTCTTCATATGTTTTTTTTTTATTTTTATTTTTTTTATAAATAATAATAAAAAAAAAATTTAATTGGTCAAATAGGCCTTCGTTCAACCCAGTTTTCACATCCAGGCATACTGGTATGAGAATGGCTGATCAAGCCTGATTTATAAAGCTAAGCAGGCTTGGCCCTGGTTAGTGCTTGGATGGGAGACTCCCTGGTTCTATAAGCTTTTCAGTTTTATTCTTCATATGTTTTTTTTTTTTTTTTTTTTTAATAAATAAAAAAAAACATTTTAATTGGTCAAATAGGCCTTCGTTCAACCCAGGTTTCACTTCTAGGCTTACTGGTATGAGAATGGCTGATCAAGCCTGATTTATAAAGCTAAGCAGGCTTGGCCCTGGTTAGTGCTTGGATGGGAGACTCCCTGGTTCTATAAGCATTTCAGTTTTATTCATCATATGTTTTTTTTTTTATTAAATAATAAAAAAAAAAACATTTTAATTGGTCAAATAGGCCTTCGTTCAACCCAGGTTTCACTTCCAGGCTTACTGGTATGAGAATGGCTGATCAAGCCTGATTTATAAAGCTAAGCAGGCTTGGCCCTGGTTAGTGCTTGTATGGGAGACTTCCTGGTTCTATAAGCTTTTCAGTTTTATTCTTCATATGTTTTTTTTTATTTTTATTTTTTTATTAAATAATAAAAAAAAACACATTTTAATTGGTCAAATAGGCCTTCGTTCAACCCAGTTTTCACATCCAGGCATACTGGTATGAGAATGGCTGATCAAGCCTGATTTATAAAGCTAAGCAGGCTTGGCCCTGGTTAGTGCTTGGATGGGAGACTCCCTGGTTCTATAAGCTTTTCAGTTTTATTCTTCATATGTTTTTTTTTTTTTTAAATAATAAAAAAAAAAACATTTTAATTGGTCAAATAGGCCTTCGTTCAACCCAGGTTTCACTTCCAGGCTTACTGGTATGAGAATGTCTGATCAAGCCTGATTTATAAAGCTAAGCAGGCTTGGCCCTGGTTAGTGCTTGGATGGGAAACTTCCTGGTTCTATAAGCTTTTCAGTTTTATTCTTCATATGTTTTTTTTTTCTGGTAAATAATAAAAAAAAAACATTTTAATTGGTCAAATAGGCCTTCGTTCAACCCAGTTTTCACATCCAGGCATACTGGTATGAGAATGGCTGATCAAGCCTGATTTATAAAGCTAAGCAGGCTTGGCCCTGGTTAGTGCTTGGATGGGAGACTCCCTGGTTCTATAAGCTTTTCAGTTTTATTCTTCATATGTTTTTTTTTGTTTTTTTTTTAAATACATAAAAAAACATTTTAATTGGTCAAATAGGCCTTCGTTCAACTCAGGTTTCCCTTCTAGGCTTACTGGTATGAGAATGGCTGATCAAGCCTGATTTATAAAGCTAAGCAGGCTTGGTCCTGGTTAGTGCTTGGATGGGAGACTCCCTGATTTTATAAGCTTTTCAGTTTTATTCCTCATATGTTTTTTTTTTTCTTTTTAATTTTGTAAATAATTAAAAAAAAAATTTTTTAATTGGTCAAGTAGGTTTCACCTCCAGGCTTACTGGTATGAGAATGGCTGATCAAGCCTGATTTATAAAGCTATGCAGGCTTGGCCCTGGTTAGTCCTTGGATGGGAGACTTCCTGGTTCTATAAGCTTTTCAGTTTTATTCCTCACATAGTTTTTTTTTTTTATTATTATTATTTTTTTTAATTTTTATTTTGTAAATAATTAAAAAAAATTTTTTTTTAATTGGTCAAATAGGCCTTCGTTCCACCCAGTTTTCACATCCAGGCATACTGGTATGAGAATGGCTGATCAAGCCTGATTTATAAAGCTAAGCAGGCTTGGCCCTGGTTAGTCCTTGGATGGGAGACTTCCTGGTTCTATAAGCTTTTCAGTTTTATTCCTCACATATTTTTTTTTTTTTTATTTTATTTTTTTTTTAATTTTTATATTGTAAATAATTAAAAAAAATTTTTTTTAATTGGTCAAATAGGCCTTCGTTCCACCCAGTTTTCACATCCAGGCATACTGGTATGAGAATGGCAGATCAAGCCTGATTTATAAAGCTAAGCAGGCTTGGCCCTGGTTAGTGCTTGGATGGGAGACTCCCTGGTTCTATAAGCTTTTCAGTTTTATTCCTCATATGTTTTTTTTTTTGGTTTTATAAATAATAAAAAAAAACATTTTAATTGGTCAAATAGGCCTTCGTTCAACCCAGGTTTCACTTCCAGGCTTACTGGTATGAGAATGGCTGATCAAGCCTGATTTATAAAGCTAAGCAGGCTTGGCCCTGGTTAGTGCTTGGATGGGAGACTCCCTGGTTCTATAAGCTTTTCAGTTTTATTCCTCATATAGTTTATTTTTTTTTATTTTTTTTTTATTTATTTTTTTATTTTGTAAATAATTAAACAAAAATGTTTTTAATTGGTCAAATAGGCCTTCGTTCAACCCAGTTTTCACTTCCAGGCTTACTGGTATGAGAATGGCTGATCAAGCCTGATTTATAAAGCTAAGCAGGCTTGGCCCTGGTTAGTGCTTGGATGGGAGACTCCCTGGTTCTATAAGCTTTTCAGTTTTATTCCTCATATGTTTTTTTTTTATTTTTTATTAATAATAAAAAAAAACATTTTAATTGGTCAAATAGGCCTTCGTTCAACCCAGGTTTCACTTCCAGGCTTACTGGTATGAGAATGGCTGATCAAGCCTGATTTATAAAGCTAAGCAGGCTTGGCCCTGGTTAGTGCTTGGATGGGAGACTCCCTGGTTCTATAAGCTTTTCAGTTTTATTCCTCATATGTTTTTTTTTTCTTTTTTATAAATAATAAAAAAAAACAATTTAATTGGTCAAATAGGCCTTTGTTCAACCCAATTTTCACTTCCAGGCTTACTGGTATGAGAATGTCTGATCAAGTCTGATTTATAAAGCTAAGCAGGCTTGGCCCTGGTTAGTGCTTGGATGGGAGACTCCCTGGTTCTATAAACTTTTCAATTTTATTCCTCATAAGTTTTTTTATTTTTTTTTTTAATAAAAAAAAAACATTGTGATTGGTCAAATAGGCCTTCGTTCAACCCAGGTTTCACTTCCAGGCTTACTGGTATGAGAATGGCTGATCAAGCCTGATTTATAAAGCTAAGCAGGCTTGGCCCTGGTTAGTGCTTGGATGGGAGACTCCCTTGTTCTATAAGCTTTTCAGTTTTATTCCTCATATGTTTTTTATTATTATTAAATAATATAAAAAAAAACATTTTAATTGGTCAAATAGGCCTTCGTTCAACCCAGTTTTCACTTCCAGGCTTACTGGTATGAGAATGGCTGATCAAGCCTGATTTATAAAGCTAAGCAGGCTTGGCCCTGGTTAGTGCTTGGATGGGAGACTCCCTGGTTCTATAAGCTTTTCAGTTTTATTCCTCATATGTTTTTTTTTTTTTTTTTTAAATAAAAAAAAAAAAAATGTAATTGGTCAAATAGGCCTTCGTTCAACCCAGTTTTCACATCCAGGCATACTGTTATGAGAATGGCTGATCAAGCCTGATTTATAAAGCTAAGCAGGCTTGGCCCTGGTTAGTGCTTGGATGGGAGACTCCCTGGTTCTATAAGCATTTCAATTTTATTCCTCATATGTTTTTTTTTTTTTTGGTAAATAATAAAATAAAAACATTTTAATTGGTCAAATAGGCCTTCGTTCAACCCAGTTTTCACTTCCAGGCTTACTGGTATGAGAATGGCTGATCAAGCCTGATTTATAAAGCTAAGCAGGCTTGGCCCTGGTTAGTGCTTGTATGGGAGACTCCCTGGTTCTATAAGCTTTTCAGTTTTATTCCTCATATGTTTTTTTTTTCTGGTAAATAATAAAAAAAAACATTTTAATTGGTCAAATAGGCCTTCGTTCAACCCAGTTTTCACTTCCAGGCTTACTGGTATGAGAATGGCTGATCAAGCCTGATTTATAAAGCTAAGCAGGCTTGGCCCTGGTTAGTGCTTGGATGGGAGACTCCCTGGTTCTATAAGCTTTTCAGTTTTATTCCTCATATGTTTTTTTTTTTTTGGTAAATAATAAAAAAAAAAACATTTTATTTGTTCAAATAGGCCTTCGTTCAACCCAGTTTTCACTTCCAGGCTTACTGGTATGAGAATGGCTGATCAAGCCTGATTTATAAAGCTAAGCAGGCTTGGCCCTGGTTAGTGCTTGGATGGGAGACTCCCTGGTTCTATAAGCTTTTCAGTTTTATTCCTCATATGCTTTTTTTTTTTTTTTTTTTTTTTTTTAAATAAAAAAACAAAAAATGTAATTGGTCAAATAGGCCTTCGTTCAACCCAGTTTTCACTTCCAGGCTTACTGGTATGAGAATGGCTGATCAAGCCTGATTTATAAAGCTAAGCAGGCTTGGCCCTGGTTAGTGCTTGGATGGGAGACTCCCTGGTTCTATAAGCTTTTCAGTTTCATTCCTCATATGGTTTTTTTTTTTTTTTGGTAAATAATAAAAAAAAAAAACTTTTTAATTGGTCAAATAGGCCTTCGTTCAACCCAGTTTTCACTTCCAGGCTTACTGGTATGAGAATGGCTGATCAAGCCTGATTTATAAAGCTAAGCAAGCTTGGCCCTGGTTAGTGCTTGGATGGAAGACTCCCTGGTTCTATAAGCTTTTCAGTTTTATTCCTCATATGTTTTTTTTTTTTTGGTAAATAATAAAAAAAAAACATTTTAATTGGTCAAATAGGCCTTCGTTCAACCCAGTTTTCACTTCCAGGCTTACTGGTATGAGAATGGCTGATCAAGCCTGATTTATAAAGCTAAGCAGGCTTGGCCCTGGTTAGTGCTTGGATGGGAGACTCCCTGGTTCTATAAGCTTTTCAGTTTTATTCCTCATATGCTTTTTTTTTTTTTTTTTTTTTTTAAATAAAAAAACAAAAAATGTAATTGGTCAAATAGGCCTTCGTTCAACCCAGTTTTCACATCCAGGCATACTGGTATGAGAATGGCTGATCAAGCCTGATTTATAAAGCTAAGCAGGCTTGGCCCTTGTTAGTGCTTGGATGGGAGACCCCCTGGTTCTATAAGCTTTTCAGTTTCATTCCTCATATGTTTTTTTTTTTATTAAATAATAAAAAAAAAACATTTTAATTGGTCAAATAGGCCTTCGTTCAACCCAGTTTTCACTTCCAGGCTTACTGGTATGAGAATGGCTGATCAAGCCTGATTTATAAAGCTAAGCAGGCTTGGCCCTGGTTAGTGCTTGGATGGGAGACTCCCTGGTTCTATAAGCTTTTCAGTTTTATTCCTCATATGTTGTTTTTTTTTTTTTTTTTTCTTTTTTAAAAAAAAAAAATTTTAATTGGTCAAATAGGCCTTCGTTCAACCCAGTTTTCACTTCCAGGCTTACTGGTATGAGAATGGCTGATCAAGCCTGATTTATAAAGCTAAGCAGGCTTGGCCCTGGTTAGTGCTTGGATGGGAGACTCCCTGGTTCTATAAGCTTTTCAGTTTCATTCCTCATATGGTTTTTTTTTTTTTTTGGTAAATAATAAAAAAAAAAAACTTTTTAATTGGTCAAATAGGCCTTCGTTCAACCCAGTTTTCACTTCCAGGCTTACTGGTATGAGAATGGCTGATCAAGCCTGATTTATAAAGCTAAGCAAGCTTGGCCCTGGTTAGTGCTTGGATGGAAGACTCCCTGGTTCTATAAGCTTTTCAGTTTTATTCCTCATATGTTTTTTTTTGTTGGTAAATAATTAAAAAAAAACATTTTAATTGGTCAAATAGGCCTTCGTTCAACCCAGTTTTCACTTCCAGGCTTACTGGTATGAGAATGGCTGATCAAGCCTGATTTATAAAGCTAAGCAGGCTTGGCCCTGGTTAGTGCTTGGATGGGAGACTCCCTGGTTCTATAAGCTTTTCAGTTTTATTCCTCATATGCTTTTTTTTTTTTTTTTTTTTTTAAAATAAAAAAACAAAAAATGTAATTGGTCAAATAGGCCTTCGTTCAACCCAGTTTTCACATCCAGGCATACTGGTATGAGAATGGCTGATCAAGCCTGATTTATAAAGCTAAGCAGGCTTGGCCCTTGTTAGTGCTTGGATGGGAGACTCCCTGGTTCTATAAGCTTTTCAGTTTCATTCCTCATATGTTTTTTTTTTTTATTAAATAATAAAAAAAAACATTTTAATTGGTCAAATAGGCCTTCGTTCAACCCAGTTTTCACTTCCAGGCTTACTGGTATGAGAATGGCTGATCAAGCCTAATTTATAAAGCTAAGCAGGCTTGGCCCTGGTTAGTGCTTGGATGGGAGACTCCCTGGTTCTATAAGCTTTTCAATTTTATTCCTCATATGTTTTTTTTTATTAAATAAAAAAAAAACATTTTAATTGGTCAAATAGGCCTTCGTTCAACCCAGGTTTCACTTCCAGGCTTACTGGTATGAGAATGGCTGATCAAGCCTAATTTATAAAGCTAAGCAGGCTTGGCCCTGGTTAGTGCTTGGATGGGAGACTCCCTGGTTCTATAAGCTTTTCAGTTTTATTCCTCATATGCTTTTTTTTTTTTTTTTTTTTTTTTTTTTTAATAAAAAAACAAAAAATGTAATTGGTCAAATAGGCCTTCGTTCAACCCAGTTTTCACTTCCAGGCTTACTGGTATGAGAATGGCTGATCAAGCCTGATTTATAAAGCTAAGCAGGCTTGACCCTGGTTAGTGCTTGGATGGGAGACTCCCTGGTTCTATAAGCTTTTCAGTTTTATTCCTCATATGTTTTTTTTTTCTGGTAAATAATAAAAAAAAAACATTTTAATTGGTCAAATAGGCCTTCGTTCAACCCAGTTTTCACTTCCAGGCTTACTGGTATGAGAATGGCTGATCAAGCCTGATTTATAAAGCTAAGCAGGCTTGGCCCTGGTTAGTGCTTGGATGGGAGACTCCCTGGTTCTATAAGTTTTTCAGTTTTATTCCTCATATGTTTTTTTTTTTTTTTGGTAAATAATAAAAAAAAAACATTTTATTTGGTCAAATAGGCCTTCGTTCAACCCAGTTTTCACTTCCAGGCTTACTGGTATGAGAATGGCTGATCAAGCCTGATTTATAAAGCTAAGCAGGCTTGGCCCTTGTTAGTGCTTGGATGGGAGACCCCCTGGTTCTATAAGCTTTTCAGTTTCATTTCTCATATGTTGTTTTTTTTTATTAAATAATAAAAAAAAAACATTTTAATTGGTCAAATAGGCCTTCGTTCAACCCAGTTTTCACTTCCAGGCTTACTGGTATGAGAATGGCTGATCAAGCCTGATTTATAAAGCTAAGCAGGCTTGGCCCTGGTTAGTGCTTGGATGGGAGACTCCCTGGTTCTATAAGCTTTTCAGTTTTATTCCTCATATGTTTTTATTATTATTATTTTTTTTATTTTAATTGGTCAAATAGGCCTTCGTTCAACCCAGGCTTCAATTCCAGGCTTACTGGTGTGAGAATGGCTGATCAAGCCTGATTTATAAAGCTAAGCAGGCTTGGCCCTGGTTAATGCTTGGATGGGAGACTCCCTGGTTCTATAAGCTTTTCAGTTTTATTCCTCATATGCTTTTTTTTTTTTTTTTTTTTTTTTAAAAAAAAAAAAACAAAAAATGTAATTGGTCAAATAGGCCTTCGTTCAACCCAGTTTTCACTTCCAGGCTTACTGGTATGAGAATGGCTGATCAAGCCTGATTTATAAAGCTAAGCAGGCTTGGCCCTGGTTAGTGCTTGGATGGGAGACTCCCTGGTTCTATAAGATTTTCAGTTTTATTCCTCATATGTTTTTTTTTTTTTTTGGTAAATAATAAAAAAAAACATTTTAATTGGTCAAATAGGCCTTCGATCAACCCAGTTTTCACTTCCAGGCTTATTGGTATGAGAATGGCTGATCAAGCCTGATTTATAAAGCTAAGCAGGCTTGCCCCTGGTTAGTGCTTGGATGGGAGACTCCCTGGTTCTATAATCTTTTCAGAGTTATTCCTCATAGGTTTTTTTTTTATTATTAAATAATAAAAAAAAAACATTTTAATTGGTCAAATAGGCCTTCGTTCAACCCAGTTTTCACTTCCAGGCTTACTGGTATGAGAATGGCTGATCAAGCCTGATTTATAAAGCTAAGCAGGCTTGGCCCTGGTTAGTGCTTGGATGGGAGACTCCCTGGTTCTATAAGCTTTTCAGTTTTATTCCTCATATGTTTTTTATTTATTTTTTATTTTATTTTAATTGGTCAAATAGGCCTTCGTTCAACCCAGGCTTCAATTCCAGGCTTACTGGTATGAGAATGGCTGATCAAGCCTGATTTATAAAGCTAAGCAGGCTTGGCCCTGGTTAGTGCTTGGATGGGAGACTCCCTGGTTCTATAAGCTTTTCAGTTTCATTCCTCATATGTTTTTTTTTTATTAAATAATAAAAAAAAAAAACATTTTAATTGGTCAAATAGGCCTTCGTTCAACCCAGTTTTTACTTCCAGGCTTACTGGTATGAGAATGGCTGATCAAGCCTGATTTATAAAGCTAAGCAGGCTTGGCCCTGGTTAGTGCTTGGATGGGAGACTCCCTGGTTCTATAAGCTTTTCAGTTTTATTCCTCATATGTTTTTTTATTATTATTAAATAATAAAAAAAAAACATTTTAATTGGTCAAATAGGCCTTCGTTCAACCCAGTTTTCACTTCCAGGCTTACTGGTATGAGAATGGCTGATCAAGCCTGATTTATAAAGCTAAGCAGGCTTGGCCCTGGTTAGTGCTTGGATGGGAGACTCCCTGGTTCTATAAGCTTTTCAGTTTTATTCCTCATATGTTTTTTTATTATTATTAAATAATAAAAAAAAAACATTTTAATTGGTCAAATAGGCCTTAGTTCAACCCAGTTTTCACTTCCAGGCTTACTGGTATGAGAATGGCTGATCAAGCCTGATTTATAAAGCTAAGCAGGCTTGGCCCTGGTTAGTGCTTGGATGGGAGACTCCCTGGTTCTATAAGCTTTTCAGTTTTATTCCTCATATGTTTTTTTATTATTATTAAATAATAAAAAAAAAACATTTTAATTGGTCAAATAGGCCTTCGTTCAACCCAGTTTTCACTTCCAGGCTTACTGGTATGAGAATGGCTGATCAAGCCTGATTTATAAAGCTAAGCAGGCTTGGCCCTGGTTAGTGCTTGGATGGGAGACTCCCTGGTTCTATAATCTTTTTAGTTTTATTCCTCATATGTTTTTTTTTTTATTAAATAATAAAAAAAAAACATTTTAATTGGTCAAATAGGCCTTCGTTCAACCCAGTTTTCACTTCCAGGCTTACTGGTATGAGAATGGCTGATCAAGCCTGATTTATAAAGCTAAGCAGGCTTGGCCCTGGTTAGTGCTTGGATGGGAGACTCCCTGGTTCTATAAGCTTTTCAGTTTTATTCCTCATATGCTTTTTTTTTTTTTTTTTTTTTTTAAATAAAAAACAAAAAATGTAATTGGTCAAATAGGCCTTCGTTCAACCCAGTTTTCACATCCAGGCATACTGGTATGAGAATGGCTGATCAAGCCTGATTTATAAAGCTAAGCAGGCTTGGCCCAGGTTAGTGCTTGGATGGGAGACTCCCTGGTTCTATAAGCTTTTCAGTTTCATTCCTCATATGTTTTTTTTTGTTATTAAATAATAAAAAAAAAACATTTTAATTGGTCGAATAGGCCTTCGTTCAACCCAGTTTTCACTTCCAGGCTTACTGGTATGAGAATGGCTGATCAAGCCTGATTTATAAAGCTAAGCAGGCTTGGCCCTGGTTAGTGCTTGGATGGGAGACTCCCTGGTTCTATAAGCTTTTCAATTTTATTCCTCATATGTTTTTTTTTTTTTTTTTTTTATTTTAATTGGTCAAATAGGCCTTCGTTCAACCCAGGTTTCACTTCCAGGCTTACTGGTATGAGAATGGCTGATCAAGCCTGATTTATAAAGCTAAGCAGGCTTGGCCCTGGTTAGTGCTTGGATGGGAGACTCCCTGGTTCTATAAGCTTTTCAGTTTTATTCCTCATATGTTTTTTTATTATTATTAAATAATAAAAAAAAAACATTTTAATTGGTCAAATAGGCCTTCGTTCAACCCAGTTTTCACTTCCAGGCTTACTGGTATGAGAATGGCTGATCAAGCCTGATTTATAAAGCTAAGCAGGCTTGGCCCTGGTTAGTGCTTGGATGGGAGACTCCCTGGTTCTATAATCTTTTTAGTTTTATTCCTCATATGTTTTTTTTTTTATTAAATAATAAAAAAAAAACATTTTAATTGGTCAAATAGGCCTTCGTTCAACCCAGTTTTCACTTCCAGGCTTACTGGTATGAGAATGGCTGATCAAGCCTGATTTATAAAGCTAAGCAGGCTTGGCCCTGGTTACTGCTTGGATGGGAGACTCCCTGGTTCTATAAGCTTTTCAGTTTTATTCCTCATATGCTTTTTTTTTTTTTTTTTTTTTTTTAAATAAAAAACAAAAAATGTAATTGGTCAAATAGGCCTTCGTTCAACCCAGTTTTCACATCCAGGCATACTGGTATGAGAATGGCTGATCAAGCCTGATTTATAAAGCTAAGCAGGCTTGGCCCAGGTTAGTGCTTGGATGGGAGACTCCCTGGTTCTATAAGCTTTTCAGTTTCATTCCTCATATGTTTTTTTTTGTTATTAAATAATAAAAAAAAAACATTTTAATTGGTCGAATAGGCCTTCGTTCAACCCAGTTTTCACTTCCAGGCTTACTGGTATGAGAATGGCTGATCAAGCCTGATTTATAAAGCTAAGCAGGCTTGGCCCTGGTTAGTGCTTGGATGGGAGACTCCCTGGTTCTATAAGCTTTTCAATTTTATTCCTCATATGTTTTTTTTTTTTTTTTTTTTTATTTTAATTGGTCAAATAGGCCTTCGTTCAACCCAGGTTTCACTTCCAGGCTTACTGGTATGAGAATGGCTGATCAAGCCTGATTTATAAAGCTAAGCAGGCTTGGCCCTGGTTAGTGCTTGGATGGGAGACTCCCTGGTTCTATAAGCTTTTCAGTTTTATTCCTCATATGTTTTTTTTTTATTAAATAATAAAAAAAAAACATTTTAATTGGTCAAATAGGCCTTCGTTCAACCCAGTTTTCACTTCCAGGCTTACTGGTCTGAGAATGGCTGATCAAGCCTGATTTATAAAGCTAAGCAGGCTTGGCCCTGGTTAGTGCTTGGATGGGAGACTCCCTGGTTCTATAAGCTTTTCAGTTTCATTCCTCATATGTTTTTTTTTGTTATTAAATAATAAAAAAAAAACATTTTAATTGGTCAAATAGGCCTTCGTTCAACTCAGTTTTCACTTCCAGGCTTACTGGTATGATAATGGCTGATCAAGCCTGATTTATAAAGCTAAGCAGGCTTGGCCCTGGTTAGTGCTTGGATGGGAGACTCCCTGGTTCTATAAGCTTTTCAATTTTATTCCTCATATGTTTATTTTTTTTTAATTTTAATTGGTCAAATAGGCCTTCGTTCAACCCAAGTTTCACTTCCAGGCTTACTGGTATGAGAATGGCTGATCAAGCCTGATTTATAAAGCTAAGCAGGCTCGTCCCTGGTTAGTGCTTGGATGGGAGACTCCCTGGTTCTATAAGCTTTTCAGTTTTATTCTTCATATGTTTTTTTTTTTTTTTTTTTTAAATAATAAAAAAAAAAAATTTTAATTGGTCAAATAGGCCTTCGTTCAACCCAGTTTTCACATCCAGGCATACTGGTATGAGAATGGCTGATCAAGCCTGATTTATAAAGCTAAGCAGGCTTGGCCCTGGTTAGTGCTTGGATGGGAAACTCCCCGGTTCTATAAGCTTTTCAGTTTTATTCCTCATATGTTTTTTTTTTTTTTTTTTTTTTTTTTTAAATAAAAAAAAAAAAAATTTTAAATGGTCAAATAGGCCTTCGTTCAACCCAGTTTTCACATCCAGGCTTACTGGTATGAGAATGGCTGATCGAGCCTGATTTATAAAGCTAAGCAGGCTTGGCCCTGGTTAGTGCTTGGATGGGAGACTCCCTGGTTCTATAAGCTTTTCAGTTTTATTCCTCATATAGTTTTTTTAATTTTTTTTTTATTTTGTGAATAATTAAAAAAAAAAATTTTTTAATTGGTCAAATAGGCCTTCGTTCAACCCAGTTTTCACATCCAGGCATACTGGTATGAGAATGGCTGATCAAGCCTGATTTATAAAGCTAAGCAGGCTTGGCCCTGGTTAGTGCTTGGATGGGAGACTCCCTGGTTCTATAAGCTTTTCAGTTTTATTCCTCATATAGTTTTTTTTTTTTTTTTTTTTTTTTTTTACATTTTGTAAATAATAATAAAAAAAAAATTTTAATTGGTCAAATAGGCCTTCGTTCAACCCAGTTTTCACATCCAGGCATACTGGTATGAGAATGGCTGATCAAGCCTGATTTATAAAGCTAAGCAGGCTTGGCCCTGGTTAGTGCTTGGATGGGAGACTCCCTGGTTCTATAGGCTTTTCAGTTTTATTCCTCATATAGTTTTTTTTTTTTTTTTTAAATTTTGTAAACAATTTTAAAAAATTTTTTTAATTGGTCAAATAGGCCTTCGTTCAACCCAGTTTTCACATCCAGGCATACTGGTATGAGAATGGCTGATCAAGCCTGATTTATAAAGCTAAGCAGGCTTGGCCCTGGTTAGTGCTTGGATGGGAGACTCCCTGGTTCTATAGGCTTTTCAGTTTTATTCCTCACATAGATTTTTTTTTTTTTTTTTTAATTTTGTGAATAATTAAAAAAAAAATAATTTTAATTGGTCAAATAGGCCTTCGTTCAACCCAGTTTTCACATCCAGGCATACTGGTATGAGAATGGCAGATCAAGCCTGATTTATAAAGCTAAGCAGGCTTGGCCCTGGTTAGTGCTTGGATGGGAGACTCCCTGGTTCTATAAGCTTTTCAGTTTTATTCCTCATATAGTTTTTTTTTTTTTTTTTAATTTTGTAAATAATAAAAAAAAAAAAATTTTAATTGGTCAAATAGGCCTTCGTTCAACCCAGTTTTCACATCCAGGCATACTGGTATGAGAATGGCTGATCAAGCCTGATTTATAAAGCTGAGCAGGCTTGTCCCTGGTTAGTGCTTGGATGGGAGACTCCCTGGTTCTATAAGCTTTTCAGTTTTATTCTTCATATGTTTTTTTTTTTTTTTTTTAAATAATAAAAAAAAAAAATTTTTAATTGGTCAAATAGGCCTTCGTTCAACCCAGTTTTCACATCCAGGCATACTGGTATGAGAATGGCTGATCAAGCCTGATTTATAAAGCTAAGCAGGCTTGGCCCTGGTTAGTGCTTGGATGGGAGACTCCCTGGTTCTATAAGCTTTTCAGTTTTATTCCTCATATAGTTTTTTTTTTTTTTTTAATTTTGTAAATAATAAAAAAAAAAAAATTTTAATTGGTCAAATAGGCCTTCGATCAACCCAGTTTTCACATCCAGGCATACTGGTATGAGAATGGCTGATCAAGCCTGATTTATAAAGCTAAGCAGGCTTGTCCCTGGTTAGTGCTTGGATGGGAGACTCCCTGGTTCTATAAGCTTTTCAGTTTTATTCTTCATATGTTTTTTTTTTTTTTTTTTATATAATAAAAAAAAAAAATTTTTAATTGGTCAAATAGGCCTTCGTTCAACCCAGTTTTCACATCCAGGCATACTGGTATGAGAATGGCTGATCAAGCCTGATTTATAAAGCTAAGCAGGCTTGTCCCTGGTTAGTGCTTGGATGGGAGACTCCCTGGTTCTATAAGCTTTTCAGTTTTATTCTTCATATGTTTTTTTTTTATTTTTTTTTAAATAATAAAAAAAAAACATTTTAATTGGTCAAATAGGCCTTCGTTCAACCCAGTTTTCACATCCAGGCATACTGGTATGAGAATGGCTGATCAAGCCTGATTTATAAAGCTAAGCAGGCTTGGCCCTGGTTAGTGCTTGGATGGGAGACTCCCTGGTTCTATAGGCTTTTCAGTTTTATTCCTCACATAGTTTTTTTTTTTTTTTTTTTATTTTGTGAATAATTAAAAAAAAAAAAATTTTTAATTGGTCAAATAGGCCTTCGTTCAACCCAGTTTTCACATCCAGGCATACTGGTATGAGAATGGCTGATCAAGCCTGATTTATAAAGCTAAGCAGGCTTGTCCCTGGTTAGTGCTTGGATGGGAGACTCCCTGGTTCTATAAGCTTTTCAGTTTTATTCCTCATATAGTTTTTTTTTTTTTTTTTTTTTTTTTTTTTTTTTTTTTTAAATTTTGTAAATAATAAAAAAAAAAAAATTTAATTGGTCAAATAGGCCTTCGTTCAACCCAGTTTTCACATCCAGGCATACTGGTATGAGAATGGCTGATCAAGCCTGATTTATAAAGCTAAGCAGGCTTGTCCCTGGTTAGTGCTTGGATGGGAGACTCCCTGGTTCTATAAGCTTTTCAGTTTTATTCTTCATATGTTTTTTTTTTTTTTTAAATAATAAAAAAAAAACATTTTAATTGGTCAAATAGGCCTTCGTTCAACCCAGTTTTCACATCCAGGCATACTGGTATGAGAATGGCTGATCAAGCCTGATTTATAAAGCTAAGCAGGCTTGGCCCTGGTTAGTGCTTGGATGGGAAACTCCCTGGTTCTATAAGCTTTTCAGTTTTATTCTTCATATGTTTTTTTTTTTTTTTTTTTTAAATAATAAAAAAAACATTTTAATTGGTCAAATAGGCCTTCGTTCAACCCAGTTTTCACATCCAGGCATACTGGTATGAGAATGGCTGATCAAGCCTGATTTATAAAGCTAAGCAGGCTTGGCCCTGGTTAGTGCTTGGATGGGAGACTCCCTGGTTCTATAGGCTTTTCAGTTTTATTCCTCATATAGTTTTTTTTTTTTTTTTTTTAAATTTTGTAAATAATTTAAAAAAAAAATTTTATTTGGTCAAATAGGCCTTCATTCAACCCAGTTTTCACATCCAGGCATACTGGTATGAGAATGGCTGATCAAGCCTGATTTATAAAGCTAAGCAGGCTTGTGCTTGGATGGGAGACTCCCTGGTTCTATAAGCTTTTCAGTTTTATTCTTCATATGTTTTTTGTTTTTTTTTAAATAATAAAAAAAAAAACATTTTAATTGGTCAAATAGGCCTTCGTTCAACCCAGTTTTCACATCCAGGCATACTGGTATGAGAATGGCTGATCAAGCCTGATTTATAAAGCTAAGCAGGCTTGGCCCTGGTTAGTGCTTGGATGGGAAACTCCCAGGTTCTATAAGCTTCTCAGTTTAATTCTTCATATGTTTTTTTTTTTTTAAATAATAAAAAAAACATTTTAATTGGTCAAATAGGCCTTCGTTCAACCCAGTTTTCACATCCAGGCATACTGGTATGAGAATGGCTGATCAAGCCTGATTTATAAAGCTAAGCAGGCTTGGCCCTGGTTAGTGCTTGGATGGGAGACTCCCTGGTTCTATAGGCTTTTCAGTTTTATTCCTCATATAGTTTTTTTTTTTTTTTTTAAATTTTGTAAATAATTAAAAAAAAAATTTTTATTTGGTCAAATAGGCCTTCGTTCAACCCAGTTTTCACATCCAGGCATACTGGTATGAGAATGGCTGATCAAGCCGGATTTATAAAGCTAAGCAGGCTTGGCCCTGGTTAGTGCTTGGATGGGAAACTCCCAGGTTCTATAAGCTTTTCAGTTTTATTCTTCATATGTTTTTTTTTTTTTTTTTTTTAATAATAAAAAAAAAACATTTTAATTGGTCAAATAGGCCTTCGTTCAACCCAGTTTTCACATCCAGGCATACTGGTATGAGAATGGCTGATCAAGCCTGATTTATAAAGCTAAGCAGGCTTGGCCCTGGTTAGTGCTTGGATGGGAGACTCCCTGGATCTATAAGCTCTTCAGTTTTATTCCTCATATAGTTTTTTTTATTTTTTTTATATTTTGTAAATAATAAAAAAAAAAAAATTTAATTGGTCAAATAGGCCTTCGTTCAACCCAGTTTTCACATCCAGGCATACTGGTATGAGAATGGCTGATCAAGCCTGATTTATAAAGCTAAGCAGGCTTGTCCCTGGTTAGTGCTTGGATGGGAGACTCCCTGGTTCTATAAGCTTTTCAGTTTTATTCTTCATATGTTTTTTATTTTGTTTTTTTAAATAATAAAAAAAAAACATTTTAATTGGTCAAATAGGCCTTCGTTCAACCCAGTTTTCACATCCAGGCATACTGGTATGAGAATGGCTGATCAAGCCTGATTTATAAAGCTAAGCAGGCTTGTCCCTGGTTAGTGCTTGGATGGGAGACTCCCTGGTTCTATAAGCTTTTCAGTTTTATTCTTCATATGTTTTTTTTTTTTTTTAAATAATAAAAAAAAAACATTTTAATTGGTCAAATAGGCCTTCGTTCAACCCAGTTTTCACATCCAGGCATACTGGTATGAGAATGGCTGATCAAGCCTGATTTATAAAGCTAAGCAGGCTTGGCCCTGGTTAGTGCTTGGATGGGAAACTCCCTGGTTCTATAAGCTTTTCAGTTTTATTCTTCATACGTTTTTTTTTTTTTTTTTTTTAAATAATAAAAAAAACATTTTAATTGGTCAAATAGGCCTTCGTTCAACCCAGTTTTCACATCCAGGCATACTGGTATGAGAATGGCTGATCAAGCCTGATTTATAAAGCTAAGCAGGCTTGGCCCTGGTTAGTGCTTGGATGGGAGACTCCCTGGTTCTATAGGCTTTTCAGTTTTATTCCTCATATAGTTTTTTTTTTTTTTTTTAAATTTTGTAAACAATTTAAAAAAAAATTTTTAATTGGTCAAATAGGCCTTCGTTCAACCCAGTTTTCACGTCCAGGCATACTGGTATGAGAATGGCTGATCAAGCCTGATTTATAAAGCTAAGCAGGCTTGGCCCTGGTTAGTGCTTGGATGGGAGACTCCCTGGTTCTATAGGCTTTTCAGTTTTATTCCTCACATAGATTTTTTTTTTTTTTTTTAATTTTGTGAATAATTAAAAAAAAAATAATTTTAATTGGTCAAATAGGCCTTCGTTCAACCCAGTTTTCACATCCAGGCATACTGGTATGAGAATGGCAGATCAAGCCTGATTTATAAAGCTAAGCAGGCTTGGCCCTGGTTAGTGCTTGGATGGGAGACTCCCTGGTTCTATAAGCTTTTCAGTTTTATTCCTCATATAGTTTTTTTTTTTTTTTTAATTTTGTAAATAATAAAAAAAAAAAAATTTTAATTGGTCAAATAGGCCTTCGTTCAACCCAGTTTTCACATCCAGGCATACTGGTATGAGAATGGCTGATCAAGCCTGATTTATAAAGCTAAGCAGGCTTGTCCCTGGTTAGTGCTTGGATGGGAGACTCCCTGGTTCTATAAGCTTTTCAGTTTTATTCTTCATATGTTTTTTTTTTTTTTTTTTTTAAATAATAAAAAAAAAAAATTTTAATTGGTCAAATAGGCCTTCGTTCAACCCAGTTTTCACATCCAGGCATACTGGTATGAGAATGGCTGATCAAGCCTGATTTATAAAGCTAAGCAGGCTTGGCCCTGGTTAGTGCTTGGATGGGAAACTCCCCGGTTCTATAAGCTTTTCAGTTTTATTCCTCATATGTTTTTTTTTTTTTTTTTTTTTAAATAAAAAAAAAAAAAATTTTAAATGGTCAAATAGGCCTTCGTTCAACCCAGTTTTCACATCCAGGCATACTGGTATGAGAATGGCTGATCAAGCCTGATTTATAAAGCTAAGCAGGCTTGGCCCTG
Source organism: Clarias gariepinus (assembly GCF_024256425.1). Classification (NCBI taxonomy): domain Eukaryota; kingdom Metazoa; phylum Chordata; class Actinopteri; order Siluriformes; family Clariidae; genus Clarias; species Clarias gariepinus. Next base: position 30,775,635 of record NC_071100.1, read on the forward strand.
GTTAGTGCTTGGATGGGAGACTCCCTGGTTCTATAAGCTTTTCAGTTTTATTCCTCATATAGTTTTTTTTTTTTTTTTTTAATTTTGTAAATAATAAAAAAAAAAAAATTTTAATTGGTCAAATAGGCCTTCGTTCAACCCAGTTTTCACATCCAGGCATACTGGTATGAGAATGGCTGATCAAGCCTGATTTATAAAGCTAAGCAGGCTTGGCCCTGGTTAGTGCTTGGATGGGAGACTCCCTGGTTCTATAGGCTTTTCAGTTTTATTCCTCATATAGTTTTTTTTTTTTTTTTTAAATTTTGTAAACAATTTTAAAAAATTTTTTTAATTGGTCAAATAGGCCTTCGTTCAACCCAGTTTTCACATCCAGGCATACTGGTATGAGAATGGCTGATCAAGCCTGATTTATAAAGCTAAGCAGGCTTGGCCCTGGTTAGTGCTTGGATGGGAGACTCCCTGGTTCTATAGGCTTTTCAGTTTTATTCCTCACATAGATTTTTTTTTTTTTTTTTTAATTTTGTGAATAATTAAAAAAAAAATAATTTTAATTGGTCAAATAGGCCTTCGTTCAACCCAGTTTTCACATCCAGGCATACTGGTATGAGAATGGCAGATCAAGCCTGATTTATAAAGCTAAGCAGGCTTGGCCCTGGTTAGTGCTTGGATGGGAGACTCCCTGGTTCTATAAGCTTTTCAGTTTTATTCCTCATATAGTTTTTTTTTTTTTTTTAATTTTGTAAATAATAAAAAAAAAAAAATTTTAATTGGTCAAATAGGCCTTCGTTCAACCCAGTTTTCACATCCAGGCATACTGGTATGAGAATGGCTGATCAAGCCTGATTTATAAAGCTAAGCAGGCTTGGCCCTGGTTAGTGCTTGGATGGGAGACTCCCTGGTTCTATAGGCTTTTCAGTTTTATTCCTCACATAGATTTTTTTTTTTTTTTTTAATTTTGTGAATAATTAAAAAAAAAATAATTTTAATTGGTCAAATAGGCCTTCGTTCAACCCAGTTTTCACATCCAGGCATACTGGTATGAGAATGGCAGATCAAGCCTGATTTATAAAGCTAAGCAGGCTTGGCCCTGGTTAGTGCTTGGATGGGAGACTCCCTGGTTCTATAAGCTTTTCAGTTTTATTCCTCATATAGTTTTTTTTTTTTTTTTAATTTTGTAAATAATAAAAAAAAAAAAATTTTAATTGGTCAAATAGGCCTTCGTTCAACCCAGTTTTCACATCCAGGCATACTGGTATGAGAATGGCTGATCAAGCCTGATTTATAAAGCTAAGCAGGCTTGTCCCTGGTTAGTGCTTGGATGGGAGACTCCCTGGTTCTATAAGCTTTTCAGTTTTATTCTTCATATGTTTTTTTTTTTTTTTTTTTTAAATAATAAAAAAAAAAAATTTTAATTGGTCAAATAGGCCTTCGTTCAACCCAGTTTTCACATCCAGGCATACTGGTATGAGAATGGCTGATCAAGCCGGATTTATAAAGCTAAGCAGGCTTGGCCCTGGTTAGTGCTTGGATGGGAAACTCCCAGGTTCTATAAGCTTTTCAGTTTTATTCTTCATATGTTTTTTTTTTTTTTTTTTTTAATAATAAAAAAAAAACATTTTAATTGGTCAAATAGGCCTTCGTTCAACCCAGTTTTCACATCCAGGCATACTGGTATGAGAATGGCTGATCAAGCCTGATTTATAAAGCTAAGCAGGCTTGGCCCTGGTTAGTGCTTGGATGGGAGACTCCCTGGATCTATAAGCTCTTCAGTTTTATTCCTCATATAGTTTTTTTTATTTTTTTTATATTTTGTAAATAATAAAAAAAAAAAAATTTAATTGGTCAAATAGGCCTTCGTTCAACCCAGTTTTCACATCCAGGCATACTGGTATGAGAATGGCTGATCAAGCCTGATTTATAAAGCTAAGCAGGCTTGTCCCTGGTTAGTGCTTGGATGGGAGACTCCCTGGTTCTATAAGCTTTTCAGTTTTATTCTTCATATGTTTTTTATTTTGTTTTTTTAAATAATAAAAAAAAAACATTTTAATTGGTCAAATAGGCCTTCGTTCAACCCAGTTTTCACATCCAGGCATACTGGTATGAGAATGGCTGATCAAGCCTGATTTATAAAGCTAAGCAGGCTTGTCCCTGGTTAGTGCTTGGATGGGAGACTCCCTGGTTCTATAAGCTTTTCAGTTTTATTCTTCATATGTTTTTTTTTTTTTTTAAATAATAAAAAAAAAACATTTTAATTGGTCAAATAGGCCTTCGTTCAACCCAGTTTTCACATCCAGGCATACTGGTATGAGAATGGCTGATCAAGCCTGATTTATAAAGCTAAGCAGGCTTGGCCCTGGTTAGTGCTTGGATGGGAAACTCCCTGGTTCTATAAGCTTTTCAGTTTTATTCTTCATACGTTTTTTTTTTTTTTTTTTTTAAATAATAAAAAAAACATTTTAATTGGTCAAATAGGCCTTCGTTCAACCCAGTTTTCACATCCAGGCATACTGGTATGAGAATGGCTGATCAAGCCTGATTTATAAAGCTAAGCAGGCTTGGCCCTGGTTAGTGCTTGGATGGGAGACTCCCTGGTTCTATAGGCTTTTCAGTTTTATTCCTCATATAGTTTTTTTTTTTTTTTTTAAATTTTGTAAATAATTAAAAAAAAAATTTTTATTTGGTCAAATAGGCCTTCGTTCAACCCAGTTTTCACATCCAGGCATACTGGTATGAGAATGGCTGATCAAGCCGGATTTATAAAGCTAAGCAGGCTTGGCCCTGGTTAGTGCTTGGATGGGAAACTCCCAGGTTCTATAAGCTTTTCAGTTTTATTCTTCATATGTTTTTTTTTTTTTTTTTTTTAATAATAAAAAAAAAACATTTTAATTGGTCAAATAGGCCTTCGTTCAACCCAGTTTTCACATCCAGGCATACTGGTATGAGAATGGCTGATCAAGCCTGATTTATAAAGCTAAGCAGGCTTGGCCCTGGTTAGTGCTTGGATGGGAGACTCCCTGGATCTATAAGCTCTTCAGTTTTATTCCTCATATAGTTTTTTTTATTTTTTTTATATTTTGTAAATAATAAAAAAAAAAAAATTTAATTGGTCAAATAGGCCTTCGTTCAACCCAGTTTTCACATCCAGGCATACTGGTATGAGAATGGCTGATCAAGCCTGATTTATAAAGCTAAGCAGGCTTGTCCCTGGTTAGTGCTTGGATGGGAGACTCCCTGGTTCTATAAGCTTTTCAGTTTTATTCTTCATATGTTTTTTATTTTGTTTTTTTAAATAATAAAAAAAAAACATTTTAATTGGTCAAATAGGCCTTCGTTCAACCCAGTTTTCACATCCAGGCATACTGGTATGAGAATGGCTGATCAAGCCTGATTTATAAAGCTAAGCAGGCTTGTCCCTGGTTAGTGCTTGGATGGGAGACTCCCTGGTTCTATAAGCTTTTCAGTTTTATTCTTCATATGTTTTTTTTTTTTTTTAAATAATAAAAAAAAAACATTTTAATTGGTCAAATAGGCCTTCGTTCAACCCAGTTTTCACATCCAGGCATACTGGTATGAGAATGGCTGATCAAGCCTGATTTATAAAGCTAAGCAGGCTTGGCCCTGGTTAGTGCTTGGATGGGAAACTCCCTGGTTCTATAAGCTTTTCAGTTTTATTCTTCATACGTTTTTTTTTTTTTTTTTTTTAAATAATAAAAAAAACATTTTAATTGGTCAAATAGGCCTTCGTTCAACCCAGTTTTCACATCCAGGCATACTGGTATGAGAATGGCTGATCAAGCCTGATTTATAAAGCTAAGCAGGCTTGGCCCTGGTTAGTGCTTGGATGGGAGACTCCCTGGTTCTATAGGCTTTTCAGTTTTATTCCTCATATAGTTTTTTTTTTTTTTTTTAAATTTTGTAAACAATTTAAAAAAAAATTTTTAATTGGTCAAATAGGCCTTCGTTCAACCCAGTTTTCACGTCCAGGCATACTGGTATGAGAATGGCTGATCAAGCCTGATTTATAAAGCTAAGCAGGCTTGGCCCTGGTTAGTGCTTGGATGGGAGACTCCCTGGTTCTATAGGCTTTTCAGTTTTATTCCTCACATAGATTTTTTTTTTTTTTTTTAATTTTGTGAATAATTAAAAAAAAAATAATTTTAATTGGTCAAATAGGCCTTCGTTCAACCCAGTTTTCACATCCAGGCATACTGGTATGAGAATGGCAGATCAAGCCTGATTTATAAAGCTAAGCAGGCTTGGCCCTGGTTAGTGCTTGGATGGGAGACTCCCTGGTTCTATAAGCTTTTCAGTTTTATTCCTCATATAGTTTTTTTTTTTTTTTTAATTTTGTAAATAATAAAAAAAAAAAAATTTTAATTGGTCAAATAGGCCTTCGTTCAACCCAGTTTTCACATCCAGGCATACTGGTATGAGAATGGCTGATCAAGCCTGATTTATAAAGCTAAGCAGGCTTGTCCCTGGTTAGTGCTTGGATGGGAGACTCCCTGGTTCTATAAGCTTTTCAGTTTTATTCTTCATATGTTTTTTTTTTTTTTTTTTTTAAATAATAAAAAAAAAAAATTTTAATTGGTCAAATAGGCCTTCGTTCAACCCAGTTTTCACATCCAGGCATACTGGTATGAGAATGGCTGATCAAGCCTGATTTATAAAGCTAAGCAGGCTTGGCCCTGGTTAGTGCTTGGATGGGAAACTCCCCGGTTCTATAAGCTTTTCAGTTTTATTCCTCATATGTTTTTTTTTTTTTTTTTTTTTAAATAAAAAAAAAAAAAATTTTAAATGGTCAAATAGGCCTTCGTTCAACCCAGTTTTCACATCCAGGCATACTGGTATGAGAATGGCTGATCAAGCCTGATTTATAAAGCTAAGCAGGCTTGGCCCTGGTTAGTGCTTGGATGGGAGACTCCCTGGTTCTATAAGCTTTTCAGTTTTATTCCTCATATAGTTTTTTTTTTTTTTTTTTAATTTTGTAAATAATAAAAAAAAAAAAATTTTAATTGGTCAAATAGGCCTTCGTTCAACCCAGTTTTCACATCCAGGCATACTGGTATGAGAATGGCTGATCAAGCCTGATTTATAAAGCTAAGCAGGCTTGGCCCTGGTTAGTGCTTGGATGGGAGACTCCCTGGTTCTATAGGCTTTTCAGTTTTATTCCTCATATAGTTTTTTTTTTTTTTTTTAAATTTTGTAAACAATTTTAAAAAATTTTTTTAATTGGTCAAATAGGCCTTCGTTCAACCCAGTTTTCACATCCAGGCATACTGGTATGAGAATGGCTGATCAAGCCTGATTTATAAAGCTAAGCAGGCTTGGCCCTGGTTAGTGCTTGGATGGGAGACTCCCTGGTTCTATAGGCTTTTCAGTTTTATTCCTCACATAGATTTTTTTTTTTTTTTTTTAATTTTGTGAATAATTAAAAAAAAAATAATTTTAATTGGTCAAATAGGCCTTCGTTCAACCCAGTTTTCACATCCAGGCATACTGGTATGAGAATGGCAGATCAAGCCTGATTTATAAAGCTAAGCAGGCTTGGCCCTGGTTAGTGCTTGGATGGGAGACTCCCTGGTTCTATAAGCTTTTCAGTTTTATTCCTCATATAGTTTTTTTTTTTTTTTTAATTTTGTAAATAATAAAAAAAAAAAAATTTTAATTGGTCAAATAGGCCTTCGTTCAACCCAGTTTTCACATCCAGGCATACTGGTATGAGAATGGCTGATCAAGCCTGATTTATAAAGCTAAGCAGGCTTGGCCCTGGTTAGTGCTTGGATGGGAGACTCCCTGGTTCTATAGGCTTTTCAGTTTTATTCCTCACATAGATTTTTTTTTTTTTTTTTAATTTTGTGAATAATTAAAAAAAAAATAATTTTAATTGGTCAAATAGGCCTTCGTTCAACCCAGTTTTCACATCCAGGCATACTGGTATGAGAATGGCAGATCAAGCCTGATTTATAAAGCTAAGCAGGCTTGGCCCTGGTTAGTGCTTGGATGGGAGACTCCCTGGTTCTATAAGCTTTTCAGTTTTATTCCTCATATAGTTTTTTTTTTTTTTTTAATTTTGTAAATAATAAAAAAAAAAAAATTTTAATTGGTCAAATAGGCCTTCGTTCAACCCAGTTTTCACATCCAGGCATACTGGTATGAGAATGGCTGATCAAGCCTGATTTATAAAGCTAAGCAGGCTTGTCCCTGGTTAGTGCTTGGATGGGAGACTCCCTGGTTCTATAAGCTTTTCAGTTTTATTCTTCATATGTTTTTTTTTTTTTTTTTTTTAAATAATAAAAAAAAAAAATTTTAATTGGTCAAATAGGCCTTCGTTCAACCCAGTTTTCACATCCAGGCATACTGGTATGAGAATGGCTGATCAAGCCTGATTTATAAAGCTAAGCAGGCTTGGCCCTGGTTAGTGCTTGGATGGGAAACTCCCCGGTTCTATAAGCTTTTCAGTTTTATTCCTCATATGTTTTTTTTTTTTTTTTTTTTTAAATAAAAAAAAAAAAAATTTTAAATGGTCAAATAGGCCTTCGTTCAACCCAGTTTTCACATCCAGGCATACTGGTATGAGAATGGCTGATCAAGCCTGATTTATAAAGCTAAGCAGGCTTGGCCCTGGTTAGTGCTTGGATGGGAGACTCCCTGGTTCTATAAGCTTTTCAGTTTTATTCCTCATATAGTTTTTTTTTTTTTTTTTTAATTTTGTAAATAATAAAAAAAAAAAAATTTTAATTGGTCAAATAGGCCTTCGTTCAACCCAGTTTTCACATCCAGGCATACTGGTATGAGAATGGCTGATCAAGCCTGATTTATAAAGCTAAGCAGGCTTGGCCCTGGTTAGTGCTTGGATGGGAGACTCCCTGGTTCTATAGGCTTTTCAGTTTTATTCCTCATATAGTTTTTTTTTTTTTTTTTAAATTTTGTAAACAATTTTAAAAAAATTTTTTAATTGGTCAAATAGGCCTTCGTTCAACCCAGTTTTCACATCCAGGCATACTGGTATGAGAATGGCTGATCAAGCCTGATTTATAAAGCTAAGCAGGCTTGGCCCTGGTTAGTGCTTGGATGGGAGACTCCCTGGTTCTATAGGCTTTTCAGTTTTATTCCTCACATAGATTTTTTTTTTTTTTTTTTAATTTTGTGAATAATTAAAAAAAAAATAATTTTAATTGGTCAAATAGGCCTTCGTTCAACCCAGTTTTCACATCCAGGCATACTGGTATGAGAATGGCAGATCAAGCCTGATTTATAAAGCTAAGCAGGCTTGGCCCTGGTTAGTGCTTGGATGGGAGACTCCCTGGTTCTATAAGCTTTTCAGTTTTATTCCTCATATAGTTTTTTTTTTTTTTTTAATTTTGTAAATAATAAAAAAAAAAAAATTTTAATTGGTCAAATAGGCCTTCGTTCAACCCAGTTTTCACATCCAGGCATACTGGTATGAGAATGGCTGATCAAGCCTGATTTATAAAGCTAAGCAGGCTTGTCCCTGGTTAGTGCTTGGATGGGAGACTCCCTGGTTCTATAAGCTTTTCAGTTTTATTCTTCATATGTTTTTTTTTTTTTTTTTTAAATAATAAAAAAAAAAAATTTTTAATTGGTCAAATAGGCCTTCGTTCAACCCAGTTTTCACATCCAGGCATACTGGTATGAGAATGGCTGATCAAGCCTGATTTATAAAGCTAAGCAGGCTTGTCCCTGGTTAGTGCTTGGATGGGAGACTCCCTGGTTCTATAAGCTTTTCAGTTTTATTCTTCATATGTTTTTTTTTATTTTTTTTTAATAAATAAAAAAAAAACATTTTAATTGGTCAAATAGGCCTTCGTTCAACCCAGTTTTCACATCCAGGCATACTGGTATGAGAATGGCTGATCAAGCCTGATTTATAAAGCTAAGCAGGCTTGGCCCTAGTTAGTGCTTGGATGGGAAACTCCCAGGTTCTATAAGCTTTTCAGTTTTATTCTTCATATGTTTTTTTTTTTTTTTTTTTTTTTTTTAATAATAAAAAAAAAAACATTTTAATTGGTCAAATAGGCCTTCGTTCAACCCAGTTTTCACATCCAGGCATACTGGTATGAGAATGGCTGATCAAGCCTGATTTATAAAGCTAAGCAGGCTTGGCCCTGGTTAGTGCTTGGATGGGAGACTCCCTGGTTCTATAGGCTTTTCAGTTTTATTCCTCACATAGTTTTTTTTTTTTTTTTTTTATTTTGTGAATAATTAAAAAAAAAAAAAATTTTAATTGGTCAAATAGGCCTTCGTTCAACCCAGTTTTCACATCCAGGCATACTGGTATGAGAATGGCTGATCAAGCCTGATTTATAAAGCTAAGCAGGCTTGGCCCTGGTTAGTGCTTGGATGGGAGACTCCTTGGTTCTATAAGCTTTTCAGTTTTATTCCTCATATAGTTTTTTTTTTTTTTTTTATTTTGTAAATAATAAAAAAAAAAAATTTTAATTGGTCAAATAGGCCTTCGTTCAACCCAGTTTTCACATCCAGGCATACTGGTATGAGAATGGCTGATCAAGCCTGATTTATAAAGCTAAGCAGGCTTGTCCCTGGTTAGTGCTTGGATGGGAGACTCCCTGGTTCTATAAGCTTTTCAGTTTTATTCTTCATATGTTTTTTTTTTTTTTTTAAATAATAAAAAAAAAACATTTTAATTGGTCAAATAGGCCTTCGTTCAACCCAGTTTTCACATCCAGGCATACTGGTATGAGAATGGCTGATCAAGCCTGATTTATAAAGCTAAGCAGGCTTGGCCCTGGTTAGTGCTTGGATGGGAAACTCCCTGGTTCTATAAGCTTTTCAGTTTTATTCTTCATATGTTTTTTTTTTTTTTTTTTTTAAATAATAAAAAAATCATTTTAATTGGTCAAATAGGCCTTCGTTCAACCCAGTTTTCACATCCAGGCATACTGGTATGAGAATGGCTGATCAAGCCTGATTTATAAAGCTAAGCAGGCTTGGCCCTGGTTAGTGCTTGGATGGGAGACTCCCTGGTTCTATAGGCTTTTCAGTTTTATTCCTCATATAGTTTTTTTTTTTTTTTTTTTAAATTTTGTAAATAATTTTAAAAAAAAATTTTATTTGGTCAAATAGGCCTTCATTCAACCCAGTTTTCACATCCAGGCATACTGGTATGAGAATGGCTGATCAAGCCTGATTTATAAAGCTAAGCAGGCTTGTGCTTGGATGGGAGACTCCCTGGTTCTATAAGCTTTTCAGTTTTATTCTTCATATGTTTTTTGTTTTTTTTTAAATAATAAAAAAAAAAAACATTTTAATTGGTCAAATAGGCCTTCGTTCAACCCAGTTTTCACATCCAGGCATACTGGTATGAGAATGGCTGATCAAGCCTGATTTATAAAGCTAAGCAGGCTTGGCCCTGGTTAGTGCTTGGATGGGAAACTCCCAGGTTCTATAAGCTTCTCAGTTTAATTCTTCATATGTTTTTTTTTTTTTTTTTTTTTATAATAATAAAAAAAACATTTTAATTGGTCAAATAGGCCTTCGTTCAACCCAGTTTTCACATCCAGGCATACTGGTATGAGAATGGCTGATCAAGCCTGATTTATAAAGCTAAGCAGGCTTGGCCCTGGTTAGTGCTTGGATGGGAGACTCCCTGGTTCTATAGGCTTTTCAGTTTTATTCCTCATATAGTTTTTTTTTTTTTTTTTAAATTTTGTAAATAATTTAAAAAAATTTTTTTATTTGGTCAAATAGGCCTTCGTTCAACCCAGTTTTCACATCCAGGCATACTGGTATGAGAATGGCTGATCAAGCCGGATTTATAAAGCTAAGCAGGCTTGTCCCTGGTTAGTGCTTGGATGGGAGACTCCCTGGTTCTATAAGCTTTTCAGTTTTATTCTTCATATGTTTTTTTTTTTTTTTTAAATAATAAAAAAAAAACATTTTAATTGGTCAAATAGGCCTTCGTTCAACCCAGTTTTCACATCCAGGCATACTGGTATGAGAATGGCTGATCAAGCCTGATTTATAAAGCTAAGCAGGCTTGGCCCTGGTTAGTGCTTGGATGGGAAACTCCCTGGTTCTATAAGCTTTTCAGTTTTATTCTTCATATGTTTTTTTTTTTTTTTTTTTTAAATAATAAAAAAAACATTTTAATTGGTCAAATAGGCCTTCGTTCAACCCAGTTTTCACATCCAGGCATACTGGTATGAGAATGGCTGATCAAGCCTGATTTATAAAGCTAAGCAGGCTTGGCCCTGGTTAGTGCTTGGATGGGAGACTCCCTGGTTCTATAGGCTTTTCAGTTTTATTCCTCATATAGTTTTTTTTTTTTTTTTTTTAAATTTTGTAAATAATTAAAAAAAAAAATTTTATTTGGTCAAATAGGCCTTCATTCAACCCAGTTTTCACATCCAGGCATACTGGTATGAGAATGGCTGATCAAGCCTGATTTATAAAGCTAAGCAGGCTTGTGCTTGGATGGGAGACTCCCTGGTTCTATAAGCTTTTCAGTTTTATTCTTCATATGTTTTTTGTTTTTTTTTAAATAATAAAAAAAAAAAACATTTTAATTGGTCAAATAGGCCTTCGTTCAACCCAGTTTTCACATCCAGGCATACTGGTATGAGAATGGCTGATCAAGCCTGATTTATAAAGCTAAGCAGGCTTGGCCCTGGTTAGTGCTTGGATGGGAAACTCCCAGGTTCTATAAGCTTCTCAGTTTAATTCTTCATATGTTTTTTTTTTTTTTTTTTTTTATAATAATAAAAAAAACATTTTAATTGGTCAAATAGGCCTTCGTTCAACCCAGTTTTCACATCCAGGCATACTGGTATGAGAATGGCTGATCAAGCCTGATTTATAAAGCTAAGCAGGCTTGGCCCTGGTTAGTGCTTGGATGGGAGACTCCCTGGTTCTATAGGCTTTTCAGTTTTATTCCTCATATAGTTTTTTTTTTTTTTTTTAAAATTTGTAAATAATTAAAAAAAAATTTTTTATTTGGTCAAATAGGCCTTCGTTCAACCCAGTTTTCACATCCAGGCATACTGGTATGAGAATGGCTGATCAAGCCGGATTTATAAAGCTAAGCAGGCTTGGCCCTGGTTAGTGCTTGGATGGGAAACTCCCAGGTTCTATAAGCTTTTCAGTTTTATTCTTCATATGTTTTTTTTTTTTTTTTTTTTTACTAATAAAAAAAAAACATTTTAATTGGTCAAATAGGCCTTCGTTCAACCCAGTTTTCACATCCAGGCATACTGGTATGAGAATGGCTGATCAAGCCTGATTTATAAAGCTAAGCAGGCTTGGCCCTGGTTAGTGCTTGGATGGGAGACTCCCTGGATCTATAAGCTCTTCAGTTTTATTCCTCATATAGTTTTTTTTATTTTTTTTATATTTTGTAAATAATAAAAAAAAAAAAATTTAATTGGTCAAATAGGCCTTCGTTCAACCCAGTTTTCACATCCAGGCATACTGGTATGAGAATGGCTGATCAAGCCTGATTTATAAAGCTAAGCAGGCTTGTCCCTGGTTAGTGCTTGGATGGGAGACTCCCTGGTTCTATAAGCTTTTCAGTTTTATTCTTCATATGTTTTTTATTTTGTTTTTTTAAATAATAAAAAAAAAACATTTTAATTGGTCAAATAGGCCTTCGTTCAACCCAGTTTTCACATCCAGGCATACTGGTATGAGAATGGCTGATCAAGCCTGATTTATAAAGCTAAGCAGGCTTGGCCCTGGTTAGTGCTTGGATGGGAAACTCCCAGGTTCTATAAGCTTTTCAGTTTTATTCTTCATATGTTTTTTTTTTTTTTTTTTTAATAATAAAAAAAAAAACATTTTAATTGGTCAAATAGGCCTTCGTTCAACCCAGTTTTCACATCCAGGC
>NC_071100.1:30792500-30802500 GCF_024256425.1 Clarias gariepinus
TGGTTAGTGCTTGGATGGGAGACTCCCTGGTTCTATAAGCTTTTCAGTTTTATTCTTCATATGTTTTTTTTTTTTTTTCTTAAATAATTAAATAAAAACATTTTAATTGGTCAAATAGGCCTTCGTTCAACCCAGTTTTCACATCCAGGCATACTGGTATGAGAATGGCTGATCAAGCCTGATTTATAAAGCTAAGCAGGCTTGGCCCTGGTTAGTGCTTGGATGGGAGACTCCCTGGTTCTATAGGCTTTTCAGTTTTATTCCTCACATAGATTTTTTTTTTTTTTTTTTAATTTTGTGAATAATTAAAAAAAAAAAAATTTTAATTGGTCAAATAGGCCTTCGTTCAACCCAGTTTTTACATCCAGGCATACTGGTATGAGAATGGCAGATCAAGCCTGATTTATAAAGCTAAGCAGGCTTGGCCCTGGTTAGTGCTTGGATGGGAGACTCCCTGGTTCTATAAGCTTTTCAGTTTTATTCCTCATATAGTTTTTTTTTTTTTTTTAATTTGTAAATAATAAAAAAAAAAAATTTTAATTGGTCAAATAGGCCTTCGTTCAACCCAGTTTTCACATCCAGGCATACTTGTATGAGAATGGCTGATCAAGCCTGATTTATAAAGCTAAGCAGGCTTGTCCCTGGTTAGTGCTTGGATGGGAGACTCCCTGGTTCTATAAGCTTTTCAGTTTTATTCTTCATATGTTTTTTTTTTTTTTTTTTTAAATAATAAAAAAAAAACATTTTAATTGGTCAAATAGGCCTTCGTTCAACCCAGTTTTCACATCCAGGCATACTGGTATGAGAATGGCTGATCAAGCCTGATTTATAAAGCTAAGCAGGCTTGTCCCTGGTTAGTGCTTGGATGGGAGACTCCCTGGTTCTATAAGCTTTTCAGTTTTATTCTTCATATGTTTTTTTTTTTTTTTTTTTTAAATAATAAAAAAAAAACATTTTAATTGGTCAAATAGGCCTTCGTTCAACCCAGTTTTCACATCCAGGCATACTGGTATGAGAATGGCTGATCAAGCCTGATTTATAAAGCTAAGCAGGCTTGGCCCTGGTTAGTGCTTGGATGGGAAACTTCCAGGTTCTATAAGCTTTTCAGTTTTATTCTTCATATGTTTTTTTTTTTTTTTTTTTTTTTTTTAATAATAAAAAAAAAACATTTTAATTGGTCAAATAGGCCTTCGTTCAACCCAGTTTTCACATCCAGGCATACTGGTATGAGAATGGCTGATCAAGCCTGATTTATAAAGCTAAGCAGGCTTGGCCCTGGTTAGTGCTTGGATGGGAGACTCCCTGGTTCTATAGGCTTTTCAGTTTTATTCCTCACATAGTTTTTTTTTTTTTTTTTAATTTTGTGAATAATTAAAAAAAAAAAAATTTTAATTGGTCAAATAGGCCTTCGTTCAACCCAGTTTTCACATCCAGGCATACTGGTATGAGAATGGCTGATCAAGCCTGATTTATAAAGCTAAGCAGGCTTGGCCCTGGTTAGTGCTTGGATGGGAGACTCCTTGGTTCTATAAGCTTTTCAGTTTTATTCCTCATATAGTTTTTTTTTTTTTTTTAATTTTGTAAATAATAAAAAAAAAAATTTTTAATTGGTCAAATAGGCCTTCGTTCAACCCAGTTTTCACATCCAGGCATACTGGTATGAGAATGGCTGATCAAGCCTGATTTATAAAGCTAAGCAGGCTTGTCCCTGGTTAGTGCTTGGATGGGAGACTCCCTGGTTCTATAAGCTTTTCAGTTTTATTCCTCATATAGTTTTTTTTTTTTTTTTTTAATTTTGTAAATAATAAAAAAAAAAAAATTTAATTGGTCAAATAGGCCTTCGTTCAACCCAGTTTTCACATCCAGGCATACTGGTATGAGAATGGCTGATCAAGCCTGATTTATAAAGCTAAGCAGGCTTGTCCCTGGTTAGTGCTTGGATGGGAGACTCCCTGGTTCTATAAGCTTTTCAGTTTTATTCTTCAAATGTTTTTTTTTTTTTTTAAATAATAAAAAAAAAACATTTTAATTGGTCAAATAGGCCTTCGTTCAACCCAGTTTTCACATCCAGGCATACTGGTATGAGAATGGCTGATCAAGCCTGATTTATAAAGCTAAGCAGGCTTGTCCCTGGTTAGTGCTTGGATGGGAGACTCCCTGGTTCTATAAGCTTTTCAGTTTTATTCTTCAAATGTTTTTTTTTTTTTTTAAATAATAAAAAAAAAACATTTTAATTGGTCAAATAGGCCTTCGTTCAACCCAGTTTTCACATCCAGGCATACTGGTATGAGAATGGCTGATCAAGCCTGATTTATAAAGCTAAGCAGGCTTGGCCCTGGTTAGTGCTTGGATGGGAAACTCCCTGGTTCTATAAGCTTTTCAGTTTTATTCTTCATATGTTTTTTTTATTTTTTTTTTTTTAAAATAATAAAAAAAACATTTTAATTGGTCAAATAGGCCTTCGTTCAACCCAGTTTTCACATCCAGGCATACTGGTATGAGAATGGCTGATCAAGCCTGATTTATAAAGCTAAGCAGGCTTGGCCCTGGTTAGTGCTTGGATGGGAGACTCCCTGGTTCTATAGGCTTTTCAGTTTTATTCCTCATATAGTTTTTTTTTTTTTTTTTTTTTTTTTTTTTTTTTTTTTTTTTTTAAATTTTGTAAATAATTTAAAAAAATTTTTTTATTTGGTCAAATAGGCCTTCATTCAACCCAGTTTTCACATCCAGGCATACTGGTATGAGAATGGCTGATCAAGCCTGATTTATAAAGCTAAGCAGGCTTGTCCTTGGTTAGTGCTTGGATGGGAGACTCCCTGGTTCTATAAGCTTTTCAGTTTTATTCTTCATATGTTTTTTTTTTTTTTTCTTAAATAATTAAATAAAAACATTTTAATTGGTCAAATAGGCCTTCGTTCAACCCAGTTTTCACATCCAGGCATACTGGTATGAGAATGGCTGATCAAGCCTGATTTATAAAGCTAAGCAGGCTTGGCCCTGGTTAGTGCTTGGATGGGAGACTCCCTGGTTCTATAGGCTTTTCAGTTTTATTCCTCACATAGATTTTTTTTTTTTTTTTTTAATTTTGTGAATAATTAAAAAAAAAAAAATTTTAATTGGTCAAATAGGCCTTCGTTCAACCCAGTTTTTACATCCAGGCATACTGGTATGAGAATGGCAGATCAAGCCTGATTTATAAAGCTAAGCAGGCTTGGCCCTGGTTAGTGCTTGGATGGGAGACTCCCTGGTTCTATAAGCTTTTCAGTTTTATTCCTCATATAGTTTTTTTTTTTTTTTAATTTGTAAATAATAAAAAAAAAAAATTTTAATTGGTCAAATAGGCCTTCGTTCAACCCAGTTTTCACATCCAGGCATACTTGTATGAGAATGGCTGATCAAGCCTGATTTATAAAGCTAAGCAGGCTTGTCCCTGGTTAGTGCTTGGATGGGAGACTCCCTGGTTCTATAAGCTTTTCAGTTTTATTCTTCATATGTTTTTTTTTTTTTTTTTTTAAATAATAAAAAAAAAACATTTTAATTGGTCAAATAGGCCTTCGTTCAACCCAGTTTTCACATCCAGGCATACTGGTATGAGAATGGCTGATCAAGCCTGATTTATAAAGCTAAGCAGGCTTGTCCCTGGTTAGTGCTTGGATGGGAGACTCCCTGGTTCTATAAGCTTTTCAGTTTTATTCTTCATATGTTTTTTTTTTTTTTTTTTTAAATAATAATAAAAAAAAATTTTAATTGGTCAAATAGGCCTTCGTTCAACCCAGTTTTCACATCCAGGCATACTGGTATGAGAATGGCTGATCAAGCCTGATTAATAAAGCTAAGCAGGCTTGTCCCTGGTTAGTGCTTGGATGGGAGACTCCCTGGTTCTATAAGCTTTTCAGTTTTATTCTTCATATGTTTTTTTTTTTTTTTTTTTAAATAATAAAAAAAAAACATTTTAATTGGTCAAATAGGCCTTCGTTCAACCCAGTTTTCACATCCAGGCATACTGGTATGAGAATGGCTGATCAAGCCTGATTTATAAAGCTAAGCAGGCTTGGCCCTGGTTAGTGCTTGGATGGGAGACTCCCTGGTTCTATAGGCTTTTCAGTTTTATTCCTCATATAGTTTTTTTTTTTTTTTTTTAATTTTGTAAATAATTAAAAAAAAAATTTTTATTTGGTCAAATAGGCCTTCGTTCAACCCAGTTTTCACATCCAGGCATACTGGTATGAGAATGGCTGATCAAGCCTGATTTATAAAGCTAAGCAGGCTTGGCCCTGGTTAGTGCTTGGATGGGAAACTCCCAGGTTCTATAAGCTTTTCAGTTTTATTCTTCATATGTTTTTTTTTTTTTTTTTTTTTTAATAATAAAAAAAAAAACATTTTAATTGGTCAAATAGGCCTTCGTTCAACCCAGTTTTCACATCCAGGCATACTGGTATGAGAATGGCTGATCAAGCCTGATTTATAAAGCTAAGCAGGCTTGGCCCTGGTTAGTGCTTGGATGGGAGACTCCCTGGATCTATAAGCTCTTCAGTTTTATTCCTCATATAGTTTTTTTTATTTTTTTTTATTTTGTAAATAATAAAAAAAAAAAAAATTTAATTGGTCAAATAGGCCTTCGTTCAACCCAGTTTTCACATCCAGGCATACTGGTATGAGAATGGCTGATCAAGCCTGATTTATAAAGCTAAGCAGGCTTGGCCCTGGTTAGTGCTTGGATGGGAAACTTCCAGGTTCTATAAGCTTTTCAGTTTTATTCTTCATATGTTTTTTTTTTTTTTTTTTTTTTTTAATAATAAAAAAAAAACATTTTAATTGGTCAAATAGGCCTTCGTTCAACCCAGTTTTCACATCCAGGCATACTGGTATGAGAATGGCTGATCAAGCCTGATTTATAAAGCTAAGCAGGCTTGGCCCTGGTTAGTGCTTGGATGGGAGACTCCCTGGTTCTATAGGCTTTTCAGTTTTATTCCTCACATAGTTTTTTTTTTTTTTTTTAATTTTGTAAATAATTAAAAAAAAAAAAATTTTAATTGGTCAAATAGGCCTTCGTTCAACCCAGTTTTCACATCCAGGCATACTGGTATGAGAATGGCTGATCAAGCCTGATTTATAAAGCTAAGCAGGCTTGGCCCTGGTTAGTGCTTGGATGGGAGACTCCTTGGTTCTATAAGCTTTTCAGTTTTATTCCTCATATAGTTTTTTTTTTTTTTTTAATTTTGTAAATAATAAAAAAAAATTTTTTTAATTGGTCAAATAGGCCTTCGTTCAACCCAGTTTTCACATCCAGGCATACTGGTATGAGAATGGCTGATCAAGCCTGATTTATAAAGCTAAGCAGGCTTGTCCCTGGTTAGTGCTTGGATGGGAGACTCCCTGGTTCTATAAGCTTTTCAGTTTTATTCCTCATATAGTTTTTTTTTTTTTTTTTAAATTTTGTAAATAATAAAAAAAAAAAAATTTAATTGGTCAAATAGGCCTTCGTTCAACCCAGTTTTCACATCCAGGCATACTGGTATGAGAATGGCTGATCAAGCCTGATTTATAAAGCTAAGCAGGCTTGTCCCTGGTTAGTGCTTGGATGGGAGACTCCCTGGTTCTATAAGCTTTTCAGTTTTATTCTTCAAATGTTTTTTTTTTTTTTTTAAATAATAAAAAAAAAACATTTTAATTGGTCAAATAGGCCTTCGTTCAACCCAGTTTTCACATCCAGGCATACTGGTATGAGAATGGCTGATCAAGCCTGATTTATAAAGCTAAGCAGGCTTGGCCCTGGTTAGTGCTTGGATGGGAAACTCCCTGGTTCTATAAGCTTTTCAGTTTTATTCTTCATATGTTTTTTTTTTTTTTTTTTTTTTTAAATAATAAAAAAAACATTTTAATTGGTCAAATAGGCCTTCGTTCAACCCAGTTTTCACATCCAGGCATACTGGTATGAGAATGGCTGATCAAGCCTGATTTATAAAGCTAAGCAGGCTTGGCCCTGGTTAGTGCTTGGATGGGAGACTCCCTGGTTCTATAGGCTTTTCAGTTTTATTCCTCATATAGTTTTTTTTTTTTTTTAATTTTGTAAATAATTTAAAAAAATTTTTTTATTTGGTCAAATAGGCCTTCATTCAACCCAGTTTTCACATCCAGGCATACTGGTATGAGAATGGCTGGTCAAGCCTGATTTATAAAGCTAAGCAGGCTTGTCCTTGGTTAGTGCTTGGATGGGAGACTCCCTGGTTCTATAAGCTTTTCAGTTTTATTCTTCATATGTTTTTTTTTTTTTTTCTTAAATAATAAAATAAAAACATTTTAATTGGTCAAATAGGCCTTCGTTCAACCCAGTTTTCACATCCAGGCATACTGGTATGAGAATGGCTGATCAAGCCTGATTTATAAAGCTAAGCAGGCTTGGCCCTGGTTAGTGCTTGGATGGGAGACTCCCTGGTTCTATAGGCTTTTCAGTTTTATTCCTCACATAGTTTTTTTTTTTTTTTTTTTTTATTTTGTGAATAATTAAAAAAAAAAAAATTTTAATTGGTCAAATAGGCCTTCGTTCAACCCAGTTTTTACATCCAGGCATACTGGTATGAGAATGGCAGATCAAGCCTGATTTATAAAGCTAAGCAGGCTTGGCCCTGGTTAGTGCTTGGATGGGAGACTCCCTGGTTCTATAAGCTTTTCAGTTTTATTCCTCATATAGTTTTTTTTTTTTTTTTAATTTGTAAATAATAAAAAAAAAATTTTTTAATTGGTCAAATAGGCCTTCGTTCAACCCAGTTTTCACATCCAGGCATACTTGTATGAGAATGGCTGATCAAGCCTGATTTATAAAGCTAAGCAGGCTTGTCCCTGGTTAGTGCTTGGATGGGAGACTCCCTGGTTCTATAAGCTTTTCAGTTTTATTCTTCATATGTTTTTTTTTTTTTTTTTTTAAATAATAAAAAAAAAAACATTTTAATTGGTCAAATAGGCCTTCGTTCAACCCAGTTTTCACATCCAGGCATACTGGTATGAGAATGGCTGATCAAGCCTGATTTATAAAGCTAAGCAGGCTTGTCCCTGGTTAGTGCTTGGATGGGAGACTCCCTGGTTCTATAAGCTTTTCAGTTTTATTCTTCATATGTTTTTTTTTTTTTTTTTTAAATAATAAAAAAAAAACATTTTAATTGGTCAAATAGGCCTTCGTTCAACCCAGTTTTCACATCCAGGCATACTGGTATGAGAATGGCTGATCAAGCCTGATTTATAAAGCTAAGCAGGCTTGTCCCTGGTTAGTGCTTGGATGGGAGACTCCCTGGTTCTATAAGCTTTTCAGTTTTATTCTTCATATGTTTTTTTTTTTTTTTTTTTAAATAATAAAAAAAAAAAATTTTAATTGGTCAAATAGGCCTTCGTTCAACCCAGTTTTCACATCCAGGCATACTGGTATGAGAATGGCTGATCAAGCCTGATTTATAAAGCTAAGCAGGCTTGTCCCTGGTTAGTGCTTGGATGGGAGACTCCCTGGTTCTATAAGCTTTTCAGTTTTATTCTTCATATGTTTTTTTTTTTTTTTTTTTAAATAATAAAAAAAAAACATTTTAATTGGTCAAATAGGCCTTCGTTCAACCCAGTTTTCACATCCAGGCATACTGGTATGAGAATGGCTGATCAAGCCTGATTTATAAAGCTAAGCAGGCTTGGCCCTGGTTAGTGCTTGGATGGGAGACTCCCTGGTTCTATAGGCTTTTCAGTTTTATTCCTCATATAGTTTTTTTTTTTTTTTTTTAAATTTTGTAAATAATTTAAAAAAAATTTTTTATTTGGTCAAATAGGCCTTCGTTCAACCCAGTTTTCACATCCAGGCATACTGGTATGAGAATGGCTGATCAAGCCTGATTTATAAAGCTAAGCAGGCTTGGCCCTGGTTAGTGCTTGGATGGGAAACTCCCAGGTTCTATAAGCTTTTCAGTTTTATTCTTCATATGTTTTTTTTTTTTTTTTTTTTAATAATAAAAAAAAAAACATTTTAATTGGTCAAATAGGCCTTCGTTCAACCCAGTTTTCACATCCAGGCATACTGGTATGAGAATGGCTGATCAAGCCTGATTTATAAAGCTAAGCAGGCTTGGCCCTGGTTAGTGCTTGGATGGGAGACTCCCTGGATCTATAAGCTCTTCAGTTTTATTCCTCATATAGTTTTTTTTATTTTTTTTTATTTTGTAAATAATAAAAAAAAAAAAAATTTAATTGGTCAAATAGGCCTTCGTTCAACCCAGTTTTCACATCCAGGCATACTGGTATGAGAATGGCTGATCAAGCCTGATTTATAAAGCTAAGCAGGCTTGGCCCTGGTTAGTGCTTGGATGGGAGACTCCCTGGTTCTATAAGCTTTTCAGTTTTATTCCTCATATGTTTTTTTTTTTTTTTTTTTTTAAATAAAGCTAAGCAGGCTTGGCCCTGGTTAGTGCTTGGATGGGAGACTCCCTGGTTCTATAGGCTTTTCAGTTTTATTCCTCACATATTTTTTTTTTTTTTTTTTAATTTTGTGAATAATTAAAAAAAAAAAAATTTTAATTGGTCAAATAGGCCTTCGTTCAACCCAGTTTTCACATCCAGGCATACTGGTATGAGAATGGCTGATCAAGCCTGATTTATAAAGCTAAGCAGGCTTGGCCCTGGTTAGTGCTTGGATGGGAGACTCCTTGGTTCTATAAGCTTTTCAGTTTTATTCCTCATATAGTTTTTTTTTTTTTTTTAATTTTGTAAATAATAAAAAAAAAAATTTTTAATTGGTCAAATAGGCCTTCGTTCAACCCAGTTTTCACATCCAGGCATACTGGTATGAGAATGGCTGATCAAGCCTGATTTATAAAGCTAAGCAGGCTTGTCCCTGGTTAGTGCTTGGATGGGAGACTCCCTGGTTCTATAAGCTTTTCAGTTTTATTCCTCATATAGTTTTTTTTTTTTTTTTAAAATTTTGTAAATAATAAAAAAAAAAAAATTTAATTGGTCAAATAGGCCTTCGTTCAACCCAGTTTTCACATCCAGGCATACTGGTATGAGAATGGCTGATCAAGCCTGATTTATAAAGCTAAGCAGGCTTGTCCCTGGTTAGTGCTTGGATGGGAGACTCCCTGGTTCTATAAGCTTTTCAGTTTTATTCTTCAAATGTTTTTTTTTTTTTTTTAAATAATAAAAAAAAAACATTTTAATTGGTCAAATAGGCCTTCGTTCAACCCAGTTTTCACATCCAGGCATACTGGTATGAGAATGGCTGATCAAGCCTGATTTATAAAGCTAAGCAGGCTTGGCCCTGGTTAGTGCTTGGATGGGAGACTCCCTGGTTCTATAAGCTTTTCAGTTTTATTCCTCATATAGTTTTTTTTTTTTTTTTTTAAATTTTGTAAATAATTTAAAAAAATTTTTTTATTTGGTCAAATAGGCCTTCGTTCAACCCCGTTTTCACATCCAGGCATACTGGTATGAGAATGGCTGATCAAGCCTGATTTATAAAGCTAAGCAGGCTTGGCCCTGGTTAGTGCTTGGATGGGAAACTCCCAGGTTCTATAAGCTTTTCAGTTTTATTCTTCATATGTTTTTTTTTTTTTTTTTTTTAATAATAAAAAAAAAAACATTTTAATTGGTCAAATAGGCCTTCGTTCAACCCAGTTTTCACATCCAGGCATACTGGTATGAGAATGGCTGATCAAGCCTGATTTATAAAGCTAAGCAGGCTTGGCCCTGGTTAGTGCTTGGATGGGAGACTCCCTGGATCTATAAGCTCTTCAGTTTTATTCCTCATATAGTTTTTTTTATTTTTTTTTATTTTGTAAATAATAAAAAAAAAAAAAAATTTAATTGGTCAAATAGGCCTTCGTTCAACCCAGTTTTCACATCCAGGCATACTGGTATGAGAATGGCTGATCAAGCCTGATTTATAAAGCTAAGCAGGCTTGTCCCTGGTTAGTGCTTGGATGGGAGACTCCCTGGTTCTATAAGCTTTTCAGTTTTATTCCTCATATGTTTT